>NC_034591.1:704934-724967 GCF_900095145.1 Mus pahari
AGGTGGAATGTTATAATTATATTACAATCTTAAAAACAGACAATAAATTATTTTTCACACATCTAGGATTCCAGAAAAATGCATTGGTATGCATCTTAACTGAAAACACTCAGCTGTAGATAGTTTAGTGAAAATAATAATTTGTTCTATATTTCAAATTAAGAACAACATCAAGTCTAGTTTTTATGTTTTCCCCTGTATTTAGTTACAAATTGTGTTTGAATACAGAAGAAATATATAGCTAAGAAGGTACCAATACAGTGTAAATGCTTGTACAAATCTGTTTTCAAACAAATATAAATTATATAATTTCATAACCTTGGGAAAGTATTTAGCTAGAGATTTCCTTTGCTGCTATTCACATTGGTATGTGTCAGTTGTCAATAAGGAGAGCTAAATTTTGTGAATTTATCTTTAGGAATTTATTTTGCATTTATGAACTATATTAAATAATACAGTGATTGATTGTATGTTTAGAAAAATACAATTTTATTTGCTATGCCATGATTTAGTGCATATCCAATAATATTGCACAGAATTGATTTGATTTTAGTATGATGGGCACAAATAAGTGAGATGAATTCATCTTTCAATGATAGTCCAGACAAATTCTATTGACATATATTTGCTTTTGTTATGAAACATATCCACTGACTGGATGACAGAACGTCACAGTGTGAGACTACTTTTTATGGCTTTCAGATTGTGCTATTCCAGACCAGCTGGAGCCTCACATGAAGCATCATTTCTCAAGACACTGTTTTTCACAAAGCACATCCANGCTTGGAGAGAACTGGGCAACACAGACATCCTCCGACGGATGCAAATCGACTATTCTTCAGTCTGGTCCAAAACTGTGACAAATTAAAATAAGTTTGTTTTTCTGAACTTTCATGTAAAACTTGAATAATATTCATGCTGCAACCACTTTTTTTCCTAGATTCATCTATTTATATGACACTTAAAGTAATTTCCACAGCCACTTGCCAGGCTAAAATGCAACTATGTTCACTGATAGGTATTTCTACACAGAAGCTTGTGTCTAATCTCCAATTTCTTTAGAGTACATCTTCCTGCTATGAATATTCTTCTTAATAAATGAACTCAAACTATTTTCTAAAAAAAAAAATAAAATAAAATAAAATAAAATAAAATAAAATAGACTTTCAACCAAAAGTAAGCAAAAGAGATGGGAGAACAGTTTATACTCATCAAAGGAAAAGTCCACCAAGAGGACATCTCAATTCTGGACATCTATGCTCCAAATGCAAGGGCACCCGCATTCATAAAAGGATCATTACTAAAGCCTAAATCACAATTTAACCCCAGACAACAGTAGTGTGGGACTTCAACACCCCACTCTCACCAATAGACTGGTCATGGAAACAGAAACAAAACAGAGGAATAATAAAACAAAAACTAACAAATGTTATAAACCAAATGGACCTAATAGATATCTACAGAAAATTTCACCCAAACACAAAAAAATATACCTTCTACTCAGCATCTTATGGAATCTTCTCCAGAATTAGAATATCTAAATGAAATGTATGATTTTCTAGTCACATATCATTTACGAAAGTTAAGCCAAGATGATGTAAACAGTCCTATAACCCTTAAGGAAATTAAAGTAGTCATTAAAATCTCACAACCCTCCACCCTCCAAAAGTCCAGGGCCGGATGGTTTTAGTACAGATTTCTCCCAGACTTTCAAAGAAGAGCTAACACCAAAACTCCTCAAACTATTTCGCAAAGTAGAAACAAAAGGAACACTGCTAAATGCATTGTATAAGGCCACATTCACCCTGATACCTAAACCACACAAAGACTCAACAAATAAAGAGAATTTCAGACCAATTTCTCTTAAGACCATTGACTCAAAAATACTTTCAAATAGAATCTAAGAACACACCAAACACATCATTCAATATAATCAAGTAAGTTTCATCCCAGGAATGCAGGAATGGTTCAATATATAAAAATCTATAAACATAAAAACTAAATAAACAAAATCAAAGAAAAATTATATGACCATCTTATTCAATGCTAAAAAAGCCTTTGACAAAATTCAACACCACTTCATGTTAAAAGTCTTGGAGAAATCAGGGTTACAAGGCACATACTTAAACATAATATGAGCAATATACAGCAAGCCAATGGCCAACATCAAATTAAATGGAGAGGAACTTAAAGCAATTACACTAAAATCAGAGACAAGACAAGTCTCCCCATTCTCTCACTATCTATTCAATATAGTACTTTAAGCTATAGCTACAGCAATAATACAACAAATGGTGATCAAGCAGATACAAACTGGAAAGGAAGAAGTCATAGTATCGCTATGCAAAGATATGATAGTATGCATAAGTAACCACCAAAATTCTACCAGAGAGCTATAACTGATAAACACCTTCAGCAAAGTGGTTGGATACAAAATTAGCTCAAAGAAATCATGAGCCATCCTTTATATGAACAATAAATGGGCTGAGAAAGAAATTAGGTAAATGATACCCTTCACAATAGCCACAAATAATATAAAATATCTTGGTGTAACTCTAACTGAGCAAGTGAAAGATCTGTATGACAAGAACTTCAAGTATTTGAAGAAATAAAGAGAATAAAATATCAAAACATGGAAAGATCTCCCATGCTCATGGATCTGTAGGATTCAGTTATTGAAAATGGTGATTTTACTAAAGCCATCTACAGATTCAATACAATTCCCATCAAAATTTCAACACAGTTTTTTTTAAACAAAACTTGCAAAAAAAATCTCAATTTCGGGCAGTGGTGGCACACGCCTTTAATCCCAGCACTTGGGAGGCAGAGGCAGGGGGATCTCTGAGTTCGAGGCCAGCCTGGTCTACAAAGTGAGTTCCAGGACAGCCAGGGCTATACAGAGAAACCTGGTCTTGAAAAAAACAAAAAAAATTCTTTTAAAAATCTCAATTTCATATAGAATAATGAGAAACTCAGGATAGCTAAAACAATTCTGAAATAAAAGAACTTCTGGAAGTATCACTATCCTTGACCTCAAGCTGAACTACAAAGCAATAGTGATAAAAACAAACAAACAAGCAAACAAACAAAAAACCTTCATGGCATTAGCATAGAAACAGGTTGATTAACAGAATTAAATCAAAGACTCAGAAATGAACCCACATACCTATAAACACTTGTTTTTTTGACAAAGAAGCCAAAACTATACAATAGAAAAAAAGAAAGCATCTTCAACAAATGGTGCTGTTTTAACTGCATCTATCTACACATGGAAGAATACAAATAGATCCATATCTATCACCCTGCACAAATTCAAGTCCAAGACCTCAACACAATACCAGATACACTAAATGTAATATAAGTATAAATGTAATAATGTACATAGCCTTCAACTCATTGGTACAGAAGACAATTTCCTGATCAGAACACCAATGACTCAGGCTGTAAGATCAACAATTGATAAATGGGAACTTTTGAAACTACAAAGCTTCTGTAAGGCAAAGGACACTGTCAATAGGACAAAACTACAGCACACAGATCGAGAAAACATCTTTACTAACCCTACATCTGACAGAAAGCTAATATCCAAAATATATAAAGAACTCAAGAAATTAAACGCCAGCAAACCAAATAACCTAATTTAAAAATGGGGTACAGAACTAAACAGGAATTCTCAACTGAGGATTGTCAGTGGACAAGAAGCACTTAAAGAAATGTTCAACATCCTTAGTCATCAGGGAAATGCAAATCAAAACAACTCTGAGGTTCCATCTTACACCCATCAGAATGGTTAAGATCAAAATCTTGAGAACATACGCTGGCAAGGATGTGTAGCAAGAGAAACACTCCTCCATTGCTGGAGGGAGTGCAAACCTGTACAACCAATCAATCAGGTGGTTTCTTAGATAATTGGGAGTAGTTCTATCTGAAGACTCAGCTATACTGCTCCTGGGCATATCTTCAAAAGATGTTCCACCGTGCCACAAGGACATGTGCCCCATCATGTTCATAGCAGCTTTATTCGTAATACCTAGAAACTGGAAATAACCCAGATGTCCCTCAACTGAAGAATAGATATAGAAAATGTGGTTCATTTATACAACAAAACACTATTCAGCTATTGAAAAGAAAGACATCGTGAATTTTGCAGGCAAATGGACGGGACTAGAAAATCTCATCCTGAGTGAGATAATCCAGTCCTGAAAGGACATGCATGATATGTACTAATTTATAAGTGAATATTAGCCAGAAAGTGTAGCATACCCATGATGCACTGCACAGACCCAAAGAACATAAATAAAAAGGAAGGCACAGGGGAGGATGTTTAGATCCTCACTTAGATGGGGGCATAATATAGTCACAGGAGGCAGATGGAGGGAGGGACCTGGATGGGAGAGGGGATGGGAAGGGGAATGGTGATCAGGATCAGGGGTGGGGGACAGGAGAGAGGGCCAGAAGGCCAGGAGAATGAATGGAAATCTGCAGCTGGCAGGTGTGGGGGTGGTATCTCTAAGACAATCCAGAGACCTGGAATGGGAGGCTCCCAGGAGTCAATGTGGGTGATCTTAGCTGAGATGCCTAACAGTGGGGACATGGAACTTGAAGAGGCCACCTCCTGTATAGTCAGGCAATACCTACCCCCAGTGGTAAGATGGGGACACCAACCGACCTACAAAACTTTTCATGCAAAATTAACCTCATTTAAAAGAAATGAAGGGACAAAGATGGAGCAGAGACTGAGGAAATAGCCAATCAACAACCAACCCAACTTGAGAAGCATCCCATGGGCAAGCACCAATACCTGACACTATTAATGATACTCTGTTATGCTCGCAGACAGGACCCTAGTATTACTGTTCTCTGAGAGGCTCCATCCAGCAGCTGGCTGAAACAGATGCAGATACACACTACCAAACATTGGACTGAACTTAGGGACTCTTATAGAAGAGTTGGGGCAAGGATTGAGGGCCCCAAGGTGATAAGAACTCTACAAGAAGACCAACAGTCAACTAACATGGTCTCCTGTGGGCTCCCAGAGACTGAACAACCAACCAAAGAAATACACAGGCTGGACTGAGCCCACTCCCATTCCCCCACACTTAGTAGACACGCTGCTCAGTCTCCATGCGGGTCCTGGATGACTGGAGCATGGGCTGTCCCTGAAGCTGGTGCCTGTCTGTGAAATCCAATCCACTAACTGGGCTGACTTGTCTGGCCTCAGTGGCAGAGGATGTGCCTAACCCTGCAGAGACCTGATTGCTAAGGGGGAAGGAGGGGGAGTCCAGGTGGGGATCCATCTTCTTGGAGGAGAAGGGGAGAGGGGAGGGGGGCTGTGTGAGAAGAGGACCAGGAGGGGGTATTAGGAGAGGGGCAGTGATTGGGATTAATTAATTAATTAATTAATTAATTAATTGATTAATTAATGGGAAAAAAGAATAGAAGTCTTAAGTAGACAAAGAAAAGAAGATAAAAAAATTAAAAGGAAACAAATGAGAAAATCAAAGTGTATTTGCAGATGATATGACTCCACATAGAAGAGACCCTAAGACTCTCCCAGAAAACACCTACATATGATGGAACAGAGTGGAAGAATACAGAGGCAGCATATAAAAATCACTCTACTTATGTAGCACAAACATGATAAGAAGTAAACAATGAAAGAATTCCATTATTAACTGCTTCAAAAAAACCCATGAAATTAACCTAACCAAGGAAATGAAAGACCCACCCCCCCACACACAATAAAAACTTAAAATACTGAAGAAAGAAACTGAGGACATAAACGCATACACTATGCTCACAGAAGAGTAGAATTAATACTGTAAAAATGGTTTTACTAGTAAAAGCAAACTAAAAATTTAGTACAGTCCCCATCAACGTTCCCAGGCCAGTCTTTACATTAATAGGACAAAAAGATTCTTAAAATACACGGAATACACGTGAAAACACAAAATGTCTCAGATAGCCATGTCAATCGAATCCTGAGCAAGATGAATACTGCTGTTAAGTCCCAGTACATCTGAGTTCAAGTTATACTCACAGGCATAGTAACAAAACAAACACAATATTAGCATGTAAAATGAAGAGATGAATGCAGTAAAATAGGATAGGATAGTGTCTTAGGGTTTTACTGCTGTGAACAGACACCATGACCAAAGCAAGTCTTATAAAGGACAATATTTAATTGGTGCTGCTTACAGCTTCCGAGGTTCAGTCCAGTATCATCAAAGTGAGAGCATGGCAGCATCCAGGTAAGCATGGAACAGTAGGAGCTGAGTGTTCTACATCTTCATCTGAAGGCTGCTAGCAGAACACTGGCTTACAGGAAGCTTGGACAAAGCTGACACCCACAGTGACATACCTACTCCAACAAGGCCACACCTACTCCAACAGGGCCATGTCTTCTAATAGTGCCACTCCCTGGGCCAAGCATATACAAACCATCACAGATAGGATAGGATAGGATGAACTGTCTTGCAGCTACAGTCATCTGAGTTTTCTTTTTCTTATTTTTTTCTGTTGACAGGGTCTTATATTGCAGTCCTTGCTAACCTGGAAGTCATGATTCTAATCAGGCCAGACCTGAACTCGCAGAGATCCACCTGCTTCTGCTTCCCAAATGCTAGAATCGAAGTTGTGATCCACTAGTCCTGGTCCAGCCATATGATCTTGACAAAGAACCCAAAATTAGATACTAGAGGAAGACAGCCTCTTCACCAAACGGTGCTCAGTTACTGGATGTCAATGGAACAAAACCCTTTCTCTCACCCTGTGCAGAGATCAACTCCTGATGGATGGAAGATCTTAACGTAATAACCAAACCTGAATCTATTAGAGGAAAAACTAGGGGAGATACTTTTAAGATACAGGTACAGGTGAGACACCAAGGGTTCTGGATGCTTAGGAAATAATATCAACAACTGGTGAATAGATCTCATGGAAGTTGACCTGGACCAACAGGGTGTTCTTTACTTCTAGAGGGGATGACCCGATGAGAAGATAGGAAGCTAGATTGAGAGGTTTTGTATAAGCTAATGGCTGATGCTGAACAAGAGGTATTAAGAAGTATAGCATCTTTGGCCCTGATGGCCTGAGCCCAGGAAAGCTGGTTCTGCCACTCACCTGGGCAGGGTGGAAGAACTGGCCCCAGTCGGTTAGGTGCAGGAGAGCTGGTGGGCTGACCACTCAGCTACCACCCAACTCCAGATCTAGGAATTTGAGATGGCTCACTCTAATACCTACCCCATCTATGGATTCTTAGAGCACCTGAAGGGGCCAGTTCTGCAGAACCAAAGCTACAAGATCTCCATGACACAGGGCAAGAGCAAGATATCTAAGAGGAGTCCTGGTGAGGATCCAGTATTGATGGTGCAGCAGAAGCCAGAGGCCTTGAACCAGGTCAGTATCCCATTGCAATGATCACTCAGAAGTAAAGGTGTTTGGATAAAAGGGTATGCTGTGTGACACACTGTGACACATCCACTGTGACACTGTGGCATCTTCCACAGTGAGACTTTATTTTGGGGGGGCAATTACAAGGGTCGAGGACAGATAATGACTGAGGTTGAAAAATGAGTGGGGTTGGGGTGCATGATGTAAACTTCACAAATAATCAATAAAAATGTGGGAAAATATATCCTATGTAAAATATATATTATAAAAATTCAAAAAAATAAGTGCAGCATCTTATATATTATTTCTAGAGACGAAATGAGCCAGAGTCATCAGAAAATTATCACACAATGAGATAAAGTCAGCAGGAGGTTAATCAACAATGTTGCACAGAGGGAACACAGGGCATTTCAAAAGCATCAGAGACCAAGCACGCAGCAGCCTTTTTTTTTTTTTTTTTTTTTGGTTTTTGAGACAAGGTTTCTCTGTGCAGTCCTGGAACTCACTTTGTAGACCAGGCTGGCCTCGAACTCAGAAGTCTGTTTGCCTCTGCTTCCGGAGTGCTGGGATTAAAGGCATGCGCCACCACGCCCAGCTGAAGGCCAACTTCTTAGGAGGCATAACCATAAATCCTTCAAAATCCTGGCTACCAGATGGGCCTTGCCATGTCTGACTCTTGGCAATGACACAGAACTATGTTCCTTTTGTCCTTTCGTCAGAGCCTCTGAGAAAGTCTCGGATCAGTCAGGCTCTCAGACAGGAAGAGTTTCTGCACAGTGAAGGGAACAGTCAACTGAAGAGACGGCCTAGGATGAAATAGAAGCTGTATCACTAAATATCTGGCAGAGCAATAATTTCTAGAATCTACAAAGAACAAAAAATACTCAATGAGCAACCTAATGAATGGGCTAACAAAATGAACAGTCTCCATAAAATAAAATACAAATGACCGATAAACACATGGAAAAGCATCCAACCTCACTTACAATCAGAGAAGTGCAAATTTAAAACTCCATGCAAGGATTAGAGGTGTATCTAATGGGTAGAGTTGCCTGGGATATCCAAAGCACTGAATTCAATCTCCAACACCACATAAATCAAGCGTTGTGGCACATGCCTATATTTCCAAATTTTGGGAGGTTAGAGGCAAGAAGGTAAGAAGGTCAAGGTCACCTATGGTTACAGAGAATGTTCAAGTCCAGCCCAGGATACGTGAGACCTTGTCTCAAAAACAAACGAATGAATGAATCCTAGGTTCCACCTCACTGTAGCCCAAGTGTCAATTATTAGCAAAAGTAATAAATAAATTAAAGTGACACTGAAGGCTGGTGAGGAGATGGACACAGGGGACTTCCTCTACTTCAGGTGGGAGTGTAAACCAGTGCGACCACTGTGGGACCTGGCAGGGAAGTTCCCCAAAACATTAAAAATCTACCACATGACCTAGGTCTTACCATTCCTGGGTGGTTACCTAAAATTCTCCAAATACTACTTGCACAGTGATGAGTACTGCAGCGCCAATCTCAATACCCAAGTATTATGGACCAACCTATGTGTCCAACAGCAGACACTTGAGTAAAGTGGATGCATTATGAGCACACAATCAACATTTTTCAGCCATAAAGAAGACCAAGTTCATGTCATTTTCAAGACAATGGATACAGCCAGAGATGATCATATTAAGTGCATTGAACCAGTCTCCAATGTGTAGCTCAGAGGTTTTATACATAAAAATAAAATCATATATGTATAGATGACATGAACCTAGAAGGCAAACCATCTAGGAGACTGAAGTGGACTAACAGGAGGGGGGTGATGAGGAAGGGGGCGAGGGAGAAATCTGCACATACAATACATACAGTTAGGGTCCAAGAATTGCTGAAGATTAAGGTCTGAAATAGCATGCATGAACTGAATTTCCTGCAGGCAGGGGTCTCCCCATTTGGGAGCGCTCTGGTGGACTTGCAGACCCAGCTTTTATTGCCAGTTAGGGGAATTAAAGGGGGTTTCTTACTCATTCTGGCTACTTATTCTTCCTTCAGGCCCTAAGACAAGCTGTCTTCGGATTGGCTGGCTCAGGCTATAGTTGACTGACCACAGGTTCCTGGATCCAGGTTCGCATTTCTGGGAAACAGAATCTTAGGCCTAGTCTCTCAGAACTGCCAGTTTGCAGCCTGTCATGGAATCAGCCTGGATCTTGCTAACTTGGTCTTCTCAGACTTGGATGAAAATGTATACACACAATGAAAAATATTTTAAACAAATAAACTGTTGATATTATTATGAGTTAATAATTACTGCTGTGTGATAATGGGAACTTCAACAATACAGAATTTGAAGAAGAAAGCTACTTGATGTTGAAGGTAGAGCTAATAATGATGTACGGGGCTTGTCTGGTGAGTTCAGTTCGTGGATGAGAACAAAACTAGATTGCTCTTTGGTTTCTGTTGAGATGTATGAATTTGTATGAGATGGAACAAATGGATTTAATACCTGTTTGTACTAGTTAAAGTTGTCAACAGAGAAACATACCAAGTCAATGTGGAAACATGATTGTTAAAATTATTCCCTATGGAAAGGATATCTCAAGTCTGTGCACACCTTACAAGATAAAACTTTTATATCATTTGTTCTTTTATGTTTCCGGGGTTCAGTAAACAGCCTAAGAAGATGTAGTATCTCCCTCTGAAGTGTTAAAGCGGAAGCAAGCTAACTGGCCATTACGAAAGGTACAGCTTTCCTAAGCTTAGGGGTTCTCCAAGCAATGAACTACACTATATGAACAAACGTTACCTGGCCCTCTTCACATTGCCCTGGAGGATGTAGGATTCAGGGAACTAATACAAATCCTAATTCTCCAGCTATAATTACCATTGTGACTAATAAACAGTTCTCAGTTTCTGACCCAGGGTCCTCATATTTCCTGCCAACATCTTTGGCAGGCTACTTTATTATGCTACAAATCTCAGCCCTTTCACCATTCTTGAGAGATACCTANAAAACACATTTTAAAAATCCTACATACTGGCTGGGGAAATGGCTCAGTGGGTAAAGTGTTTGTAGGATAAGCATGAGGATTACCAATGTCCAGCACCACTTGCACTGATAGTGTATTGATAATGTATTGAGTTTTCTTTCTTTTATGTATTTTTCACGTCTGTCAGTTTTGTGCAGGTTCCCAATGCACCTTGACCATATTCATCCCCCACTACCCCCTCTCCTTCCCCACTCTTCCTTGCTCCTGAGCAGTCTCCCTCCTTCCATCAGGATGAGCAGAAACAAGATGGGATTCCTAGACAAGCCTGGAGAGTAACTGCCCTGTGTGTGCTGACTTCCGGAGCCCAGGCTGGGCCAGGTCTAATCCCCAACCACTGTGGCTCAGTGTTCTCAAGTTTCAAATTTACCTAAAAGCAGATGATAGTAGTGTGTGGTGTAGATAAACGATCATCACATGTTTCTAAAACTAAATTTAAAACATTTATCAATTGGTTCCCATTTCCTTACTATAGCGACTAAAGCAGCAATGGCATTGGGGCGTATGTGTTTCTGCTAGGGCGTGTAGTCGTCCAGGTATGTGCCAGGCATGAAGTGACTGGAGCTTGTTAGTTCTATTTTTAATTTCTTGAGGAATGTTCAATCTGATTTCCATGATAGCTTTCTTAGTTTTCATTCCTATCAGCAGTGAGTAAGGGTTCCTCTTGTTTTAAAGTGAATGGACAAATAAAATTCTAGCTNTTCATCAACAGATGAATGGATAGTGATAATCTTGTACATATATAAAGTCATAATGTATTCAACATGAAAGAAAATGAAATCACATAGTTTGTAGGGAGATGGATGTATACAGATCTGTGTGTAAACAAATGTGTGTGTGCGTATATTGTAACAGTTAGAGAGGAAACAGGAAAGAGATGTCAGAGGATCCAGAAGAATGGAAGGCAGATGAAGTCATACAAGAGGACTTAAAGTTAACTGTTTTTTTTTTTTCTAGTTTCAACCACCATGGACTTTTTCTTTTTATGGTAGATAAGAACATAAGATGCAACTGAAAATGAAAGTATGAAGCCCTAAGTGAGGCCCCACAGCTTCAGAATGACCATAGAACACTAGAGAACGTCACTGAGGTGCACAGTGTTGGGGATGAGCAAGTGTTGGTTTCCAGTGGCTACAGTCCTCTAGCTGTGTGATGTCTTTATTTGTGAGTTCGTTGCAATAAAACAACTCTTAAAACACAATTCCTAAGAACACTGTTCAACACCATGGTTCAGAATTGATACTTAACAAACGTGTTCACCACATTTTTTCAATTAAATTTGGCAAGAAAATTTATGTGTTTTCTACATGTAACATTATTTCAGAGAAGAGCCAGAGAACTGTATGTCTCCATGGTAACAAGTGTTTTCTGCAGGGCATTGAGACTATGAATACTTTCATGTGTTTATTTTTCTGTATTTCCCAATTTCTGTAGTCATGTGGTGACTTTTACAAGTAAAAAGCTATCAAAGCTACCTCTGAACTTATAGGCTCCTAACACCTTCAGCTATGGGGCTGACTCAGAGTGTGGTGATTCCGTAAATACAAATGATCCCCAAGGTACAATGGTGTGACTTGCGATTTTCGAGCTTACGGTGACACACATTCAGCAGCCACCAGGCTCTGAAGTCTGAATCTGGATCTTCTCCTGGGCTAACAATGTGTGCTATGGGATACTCACAACAGCAGCAAGCACCAGATCCTAGTCAGCCATGGGTCCACTAGGGTGAAGTAATTGCATTTTCAACTTACTATATCATTAAGTCAGAGGGCATCTGTATCAGACTGGGAAAGGAAAGTGGGGGAATATGTTAAGGGATTTATTTTAAAGGTCCTAGGTGATCAAGCCATCACTAAGTCACCCCTTGCTGGATGACGGTAGGAAGAACATAATGGAGCCCAGGAGCACATGGCCACATTTACCCAAGGAGCTGATAATTCCAGCGTACAGAGCACAGAAGCGTGAGGGGATGGAGCATTCTAGGTGAATGACTGGTCTATTCCAGTCCCCTGGCAAACCTTCACTTGTCAGGGAGAATGTAAACTAAAGTTCAGCTCAATGAGAGCATGGAGTAGACAGACCATGGAGACACGGCACAATTCAACTGTGGTAACTCCATCTCTGTAGGTCATGTTTGAGCATGGGGTGCTTTGCAAGGCAGGTACTTCACTCTTAGTTCCAACTTGGTCATTTTCCCTCACATTCAATCCTCCTGTGTACGTTGTTTACTAACCACTCATAGCTACATATGTAGGTAATCAATGTCACTGTCAGAAATGGAATGGCATAGCCCAAAAGCACAAGGATTGCTACTTTCTATGTCTTCAGAATAATATAGAGATCGAAATTGACATATAATGGGCCTACTTTATGAATAACATTTTTACAACAAAATTTGATTCCCTCACTTCATATGTAACAACTGGAATCCTTGTTTTCTTTTTTCTTTACGACAACATCTTCAAAGGAGGAAAAGGTTAATACAGGATTGGATTAACTGCAATAATTCCAGAAATACCACAGTCCATGTTGAGTTTTGTATACAGGCACACAATAAACGTCATAGAGTTTTAAATGTCCAGGTTAAACAAGTATGGACATTCCAGAGATTGTACCTAAGTAAGTACAAAAACAGTGCTATGTATCTTTTTAAATTTCTTATTTAATTAAAATATCCTGGTATTATCTCCCTTCCTCTCCTCTGTCCAGCTCCTCCCATGCTCACTCCCTCTCAAATTCATGGCCTCCTTTTCTTTAACTATTATTGTTACATATGTATGTGAGTAATTCATTACTACAGCATACTGAGTCTGTATAGTGTTGCTTGCATGTATGTTTTTAGAGTTGACCTCTTGGCATTGAATAACCATTTAGGGGCTCATCCATGGGAAAGACTAATTCTCTCTCTCAATAGTCAGTAACTGCCTGTAGCTCTTTCTCTAGGGGTGGGGCCCCATATGATCTCCCCCCATCCGTGCTAGCACATTAAGGAGCTTTGCAATTGTTTGTGTCTTGTTTAGACAGCCATATTATTGAGGTTTTATGGGTATAGCTTCCTTGTCATATCTGGAAGACAATGGTATATATTTTGAGGCATTAAGATAGCATAACAATCAGGTATTTTAAGAGTTGAGGTGAAAAAAATGTAAAAAAACCATTCTAAATTATATCATTTCAGAAATGTCCAATGAGCACATAGTGGTTCAGGGTAGGAGAGATGGCCTAGCAGTTAAGAGCCTTGGCTGCTCTTCCAGAGGTCCAGAACTCAATTCCCAGTAACCACATGGTGGCTCATGACAATCTATAATGTGACCTGGTGCCCTCTTGAGGCATGCAAGTATACATGAAGGTAATGTACTCATATATATTAATTAGTTAATTAACTGATCAAAGACATGGTTTTGTTAAAAAGCAACAAGCAGCTATTAATCTAAGTTGTATATAAGAGTATTAATTTCTTTTCTTCCAGCTTGAGGCTAACAGATCCTATAGATAAAACAACCTACTAAAAACCTCTTCATATCTACGGAATGATCCTTTGGTTTGAATCATCAACCAGACTTGCAGGTATCTGCCTTTAGAAAGCCGTATGGCCTGTCTGCTGTCTACAGTTCTCCTACAGCTCATCAAGTTCTATACACACGTAATCAATCACAGGATGATTAGGACATAATTTTCATGTTTTATCAGTCTATATTTTATCAGTGATCCGTAATTTTTATAATTAATTTTGTTTCCCTAATTTCTTTCTTAGCTCATTTATACTTTGAGTAGAGGAAGGTGACTGACTTGTTTATGTTAATTTTACATCCACCCAAGGTTAATTCTGTCAGGGGAGAATACTAGTTATTCAAATGTAAACTGTAAAACAATGGAAACTCACATTTTACTATTTTTACTGGCATGACACTCTGAATTGAACAATTGTCTAGCATATTGAAATAAGAGAAAATCTTGGGATTGAAAATGAGAAGAGACAGAATTTACACATATACTATAACCATCAGCATTCCCGTGCTGGGCATCTGACCCAGGATTTCCACATGCTGAGGAAGCTGCACTCCCACCCAAATCTANTGCTAAAATGTAAACAGAAACTACAAGGCACGTTTTGTAGAATCTTCTACACTATTCTACTGTAGAAATCAGGAACTACTACTGCTGCTGCTACTACTACTGAACAGCTAAAGCCTACACCATCTAATGGACTGCTATGTTAACTTAAACTAAGAAGGGGTAGCTAGAACTATATGTGAACATACTTACTATGGGTTCTTATGTCCTATAACACAAAGTATCCACAGAATCATTATACATGTGTCTGTGGTGACAAATCAAAACTTGTGGGCCAGCAAGAGGCTCAGTGGATAAAAACACTTTGCTTCCAGGCCTCATGACTAAGTTTGTCCCTGGAACCCACTCAGCAGAAAGAGATCCAACTCCNAAAAGCTCTCCTCAACCTCCACATGTGCCTCGGCATGCACACACATGTGAGCACATGNACAAGCATACACACATAACATACATACAAAATAAATGTAATCTTAAATATTTTAAAATTTTTATTTAAAANTTTTAAATAAAAAAATTATTTAAAAAAAAAACAAACTCTGTTTGAAAAGTCCAAACTGGAACCAGCGCCACACTTGTCCGATTCCCTGCGACTCCTCCTGCACTGTCCTATCCACCTAACCTCTTCAGCTTAGCTTCATATCTTCTCTGACTCCAGGACAGCAGAGCAATGCTGGATGTGCGCAAGTCATACCCTGCATGGGACAACTCTCTGATGCGAGTTTTTAAAGTATTGACGCTTGAGTCTAACACCCTCGGATTTTCAATTATCTGTGAAGCACTGATTTTTTCTTCTATAAGGCAGTCTATTTTATCATTAAACTTTTTCTCTGACAAGAAGACCANATTCAGATAGCTGAGGACAAACCTCNGTACCTCCTCCTCAGTGCATCCAAGNNAAAGCAGCCTCTCTCTTATGTTTGTGTAATTTTTTTTGGTACAGTCATTGGAAAGGTCNAAGATTCTAGCGCCTGGGCCACATATCAGAAGCAGCAGGTCCTCTTTGTTTAAGTTGAATGTTGATTGTAAAAATTCAATGTTAGTTTTCACGCGTTTGGTGCTCTGAATTAAGATGGAAGGATTTTTAGAAATTATCTTCCTGACAAAATCTCTGGGATCATTGTGACCTAAGGACATACCTGTTTCCTGCAAAAATTCAACCATCTGCTTATTCAAATTTAGACTGTTGGAGAAGGTTCTGGGAGCATTGGTCAACAGTCGGCAGAGACATTTATGAGTCAATCCAACAGAGAAGAGGAACTTTATATTATTCTCTAAGTTTAGGTTGTTATTAGATCGAAAAAAGGATTCAGGAGAACGCTCCAAAATATTTACAATTTCAAGGTCTGATGCCATAATNTTTCTCCACAGATCCCACCGTTTTGAAAGACTTTCGGGAGTGCGTGTTATGGCTCGTGGATATCTTGATATGATGCTACCAATCACTTTGTCACTAGCTCCTTTGGACAAAAGGAATATCTTCAGCTCCTGCTCATTCGTAACAGCCCTGTTAAAAACTCCAGGCTGTCGCCTCCTTGCCATGTCAATATCAACGCCCATGGTGACTAAGTTGTTCAGCAGGTCCTCCCTCTCCTCCTCCGAAGACTCCTTGTCCTTACTGTCGCATTCCACACTAAACAGCCTGAATGAAATCGACTTGAGGAAAACTTCTGCTGAATACTGGAGCATCCAGCCTCTTAAATCAAAGAGAAAGTTCCGTCTCACACACCAGATGTTTCTTGATGCCATAATCATTAGATAGCGTAAAGTTTTTCAAATGCTGCGTAAAATAACATACAATGTTAACATACAATATTGTGTGAATAACCAATGACAATATCTGGATCCTTTGAATACAAGGGGTCTCTCCAGGAGAAAGCATCAGGCCCTCCAGCCCACAGACACTAGATTTCTTTGCTTCTGGCTACCTCAATCTGAAGCTCTAAATGTAGCTCTGAAAAACAACACTTCAGATCGTCTACTTTCCATCCTTAATGTCTTCTTTGAATTTATAATACCCTTTAAATGGATCACATTGATTACATATGTATATATATTATATTATATATTCCTATATGTTATAAATTATATTATATATTTATTATATATTATACCTTATGTTATACAATATTACCTACTATATAACATATACTATGTTATATATAAGCATTATATATTAAATTATATATTATTTATAAGCATATATATGTATATGCCTACACAAATCACTGGACAACACCTATCAACATCAATCTCTACCTCAGTTTACCAAATTGTTTCCTTTGTTACAATGCAATAATTCTAAAATCTTTTCCATCTTCAAAATGATATAGCTGATGGAATCCATAGCATGCATGAGGACTTGAGTTCAATTCCCCAACACCAGAAAGGAGGAGGTTTTAATTTTCTAATTCAAAGCTGTTAGGTTTTAAATGTGGGACAAGAGTTTGCCAAGAACACTAGCTGAAGGGTTCATTAAACATATCAAAGCTGACCTTGCTTTCGTGTCACATACACATATAACATTTATATAAATCTAAATTCTATATTAGAAGCATGTCCTATTGCTTTTCTTCATTATTCTCATATTCCCATTACCTTCTTGGTCACTCCTTCCTCCCAACAGTACTTATTAAATTTATATCAGACTCTCCAGCCAGTGCACATGCCTGTATACACACACACACACACACACACACACACACACACACACACCTTTTTAAAGTCTCACTCATCTTGTTAAACTGCCTTTTCTTTCAGAAAGGGTCATTCTCTTGAATCCTAGCTGTATTGCAAGACCTTGTATAAACACTCTTCATTTAAAAACAGATTGTTCAGCCGGGACACTATAGAGCATAATGCAATTTAAAAAACAAAGGCAGATATCGAATTGACTCCAGTCTTACTCCAAAAATAAACAACGTTCTAAAAGAATGTTAAATTTAGCAAATACCACAAAAATCTCCATGAGGTCCAAGGAGGAAGACATACGTCCTATTCTGTCCCACAGTTGGAAAGCTCACAGGCTTTTAAAGACAACTGGTAATCATTCGCATTGAGGTACCACAATCAGCTAATTTTTTGAAGCAGCATTTAAGTGGAGAGTGTTTGTTTGTTTGTTTTAGAACTACACTTCAGCATCGGATTTGTCGTTAACATGAGAGACTTTGGATATTTCCAGAAAAGGTAAGGACCAGATGTTTCTACTACCACACATCTAATCCGGAAAAGAAAAAGGCAAAAACATCGCTAGTGTAGTAGAAAATAAAGTCCGGGCCACATTTTTGTGAGATGCACAACCGCTCGCAAACGAAACATTTCTCAGTCCTAATAAAAAGAAAACATCAACAAAAGACCTTTCTCCACGCATGGGGGAATCTCAAACGCACATTCACACCAGAACCCCACGTTACACGTGCATTATTCCGTAATGCGCTATATACACAACAACCTAAGGGTGGGCGCTGTCCCTAAAGCTACAAACTCCGACCCAAGGCCGAGCTCTGTGCTGTGTCAAGTGTGGAGGACCGGAGGAGTCTGAACTCAGAACCGCCGTAATCGCACATCGAAGGCTCGCCTTCCCTCGGGGCAGTGCTGCAGTGGCCTTTAGCCATCCATCGCCCCGTCTAGCGGAGACTCGCAAGCGCTCGCCCCGGCTCCGGCAGCTCCCCAGCCCCAGCCCGCACACTGCATCCGCGCTCCTACCAAAGCTCGCGGTAGACACCTTGCACTTCCGCCCGGGAGGGACCGGAGTGCGGAAGGAACGGCTGACTTCCGGCCTCGGCCGGGCGCAGAGGTGACGTCACTAGCCCGGCGCGCGGTGCCTACCTCCGCGCCTGTGTGACCGCGGGAGCCCAGCAGGGGGCGGCTGAGACCGTGGCTGCGGGGACGGCTCTGGGCTGCTTCGGGACCACAGGGCGGCGCCAAGGCTTCCCTCTGCCTGGGGCTGAGAGTCTGCCTGTACCGAGGAACAGGTCCGGTTTGATCTCTTTCTTTTAGGTTGCTTTATAGACCACCGCCCCAAGGTTGATTTGGTATTTGTAAGAATAAAGATTAAAGAATAAAAAATTTAAATTATTAATAATCTATTTACCCGGAAAGGGAAACTACTGACCACAGTTCCTTTAGCTTTGGGGATGGGGGACGACTTGAAAAATATTCCTTGCCTGTGTTTAATTATTCAGTCAATGTTTATTGAGCTCCCGTGTGTGTTCCAGGCCCGTTTCACAAACAGGAATACAGGGGAAAGCAAGACAGCCTCTGCCTTTTGGAATAAAGTCCCGTGGTGTCACTTCTGCCTGAATATTCTCTCCTCAGCATGCCCCACGGATTTTCATTTATGAACACCAGGAGATGGCTTTAGCCCTCATGAAAGTGATATCAGTGAGGAAAAGGTGCAGCTGAGATGGTGGAGAGGTTGGGAGACGGGAAGACCAAGAGCAGGGAGTGAAAGATGAGGAGCAAAGAAGAGGAAAAGAACTAGGAGCAGTGTGGTGGACAACGTTTCCCAAGATGCTCTGCTGGGCTTCTCATCTTCCTTGAGGACTTTCCTCCTTTCCTTTCCTTTCCTTTCCTTTCCTTTCCTTTCCTTTCCTTTCCTTTCCTTTCCTTTCCTTTCCTTTCCTTTCCTTTCCTTTCCTTTCCCTTTCCTTTCCTTTCTCTCTTTCTCTCTTTCTCTCTTTCTCGACAACTTTGTATGAAAGTTGTGTTGCTATGCAAACACCATTTGTTTTTTGAAAGGATGGTGACATGTGATGATACATGTGACTTTAAATGACCTCACTTGGAAGGAGGAGAGTACGGAAGTCTATATCAAGATAAACCTCTCCCTAAAATTAGACATAAAACACTCGGAATTAGACTCAATTTGTAGTTCAAGTGCTATGAGGCTGACAACATAACAAGACACAAGTGGCCAAGACACACAAAATAATTCATAGAAATCCTAGACAATCGCATGAGTATAAATACCTGTGGGATGTTTTGATCTTACAGAACTACATCTTTAATCAATTACCACAGTGTAATTTTCAATCTTGGTAGAGAATTTATCTCATCAGAGTGTTGGAAAACCAATACTAAGAAGGATGGCATCTTCCTTGTTCAAAAGTGTTTACATTATGTTTTAAAATTCCATCGTAAAGACTTATTCCTAATTTTTATAGCATAGTAGTTTTAAATTGAAATGATTTGAAAGAGGAAACAGTAAGCTATTGGTTGGAATTTTTTCTACAAAGAGCCAGACAGTTTCATCTAAAGCTTGCTGGCTCATTTGTATATTGTTTTCTCCATTCCTGCTTCTTGTTTTAACCCTTTACTATTTTCTACCCCCTTTGTATGTGTGGTGTGCGTGTGTGTGTGTGTGTGTGTGTGTGTGTGTGTGTATCAGCAACACCATGATTCACACTGGTTTGGTTTGGTTTGGTTTGGTTTGGTTTGGTTTGGTTTTTCGAGACAGGGTTTCTCTGTGTAGTCCTGGCTGTCCTGGAACTCACTTTGTAGACCAGGCTGGCCTTGAACTCAGAAATCCACCTGC
>NC_034591.1:726602-747903 GCF_900095145.1 Mus pahari
GTGCTCTTAACTGCTGAGCCATCTTGCCAGCCCAGGTGTATTCTTCTTGTTTGGATTTTACAGTATTCAAGTCTAATATGTTGAATTAATACTTTGTTCAATTTTCATGCATTTCTGCAGCTTTCTAGGTTTTTTTTTCTAGTTTTGAATCAAGCAGTGAGGAAGGCTGGAGACAGTAAGCCTTCACTCTGAAATTTATTGATGTTTTATTTAACCATGAGGTGGCTATTCAATACTTTTTCACCAGCTCTGGTCACAAGAGAAGCCATGAAAAATGAGAAACAGCCCCTGCCTATAACCTGTTTAGTGAGATACAGTTTAAAGCACAGGGTTGTATCAACTTACATTCATCGTTCAGTTCGAAAGTTCAGAATTTCTATCCAATGGCATCTTTCATCTTTGACCACCTCAGTAGTGTGAATATTTTTCAGGAAGGCTTAGTTTCTTCCTCCTGTCCTATGGACTCAAATTGATACAAAAGAAAACAAAACAGTGGATTCTGGTATGTTGGAAGTGACCGCTCCCCTGCTGAGTGTTGGAGATGGGGTGTAGGTGTCCTTTCTCAGCCACAAACACAAGGATTTAGATCAACTCCAAACAGAAGAGCATGAAAATTTGGCGTACTGTCTCCAGGTTTCCTCACTGCTACCAATAATAAAATGTCTCCCAGATTCCCCTCAGGCCAGGTAGACTTACAGTTTTCCCACTGCAGAACTACCCACAGATTTTTTTTTACCACCTTCACCATGAGGAGGATGCTTGACTTTTTCACCTCTGTGTACCTCACATCATTCATAACAACCCTCGCTGCATATTAACATCACCAAGGGAGCTTTTTATAGGTACTGAAACCCAGCCTCCTCTCCCAGGGATTCTTGTTAATTGCTTTGACATGAGGATCAGACCATGGTATGATTTTTTTGGGGTGTTTTTTTTTTTCCACTCCTGGCAATGGTTCTAATATGCTGGCAGAATTTAAAACTATTTCACCTTTGAAACTAGTGTCTAAATTCCTTCTTCTTACCTACATCTAAACTCAATGTGGAGGCTAATTCTATTTCTAGTCAAGGAGAATTCAAGGGTTTTTTTGGCAGCAGCATCACAGTTCAACACTGAAGAGTCTAGTCCCTCAGAGGCCCAGACTCTTGGTTCCGATAATTAAACATCGTTGCTGTTGTTCATTGTGATTAAACTCTTCCCTCAGAGGAGCATGAGCAGCAGAAAGGGAACCAGTTTCTAGGGAAGAAAAACAAAAGGTGATTGCTTTAATGTCCTCCTGCTGCCTGTCAACTCAAATCATTTTTACAAAGTTGCCCTGCAGTGGTGGGACTCTGTAGGAGGTTACATGACCTGGCTGCTCTTCAGTTACTCCTCGGCCAAGCAGCCAGGCATCTCTCAGCATTTCATTCCATCTGTCTGGGGCAGCAATATCCATGACAATTCTCAGAGACCATGCCTCTCGTTCTGTAGTTTCTCCATCTCTTGTCTTGTATCTAGTTAATTCCAGAATCTTTTCTCTTTTGATACATCTTCAAATTGCTGGGATCCTATGGTGTTATCATGCTATGCACAGTCTAGTGTCGGTGGTATGTTTGAAGCAAAGGAAAGACTGCATGCTTTTGAAAGTGAAATTTTGACATAAAAATTAAGAACAGCCCTTAGAGTATATAAAGTATTAATAACGTTTTCAAAATCTCCATAAAACTATATTCTTAATGAAACCCTTTGCTCAGAAACCAACATTCAAGGCTGTTTTGGGAGTAGCCACGTATGTACCAACACATGGGAGGCTGGGGCTGGAGAGAGTGGGTTCAAAGTAGCATAGTATGGAATAGGTTCAAAACAAATAAGCAAATAAACAAACAAGCATAAGTTAGTAAGGAAAGGAGAGGTGTGGAGGGTGGGAGAGAAGGGAGGGAGAAGATAGGCAGAAACAGACACTAGCATTCAGGAGTACAACATTATCACTTATTATTTTAATTCTTTATCTAAGAAGTCCACCTTTGCAGTGTCAGTGGAGACAGTTCCCAAGCAGAGGCAGACGGCTAGTTTCTCTTCTCTTCTTATTAAGGCAAGATCTCACTGTGTAGCCTTGATTGGCCTGGAAGTCACTATTTACACAAGCCTAGTTTTGAGTCTGGCTGCCACTGCCTTTTTGGAGAACCGGGATTAAAACCTGTCTGAAGGCGGACTTTGATGATTGGTTACTTAGTTAATTAGATTAGTAACTTTACTTAGTTAATTAGATTGGTAACCTCCCAGCTACAAATGAGCTGAATATTGCTACTGTCTTTGGTGAGCTAGCAGAAACAAAACTGTGTGATCTTTCAGTACAATATTTTATGAACTAGTATCCTTCTACTTAATTACTATGATGGTTTTAAAAACAATTTCCATTATTATGCTTACAAGAATTGTCAGAAAATTCTTTTTAGTTCAAATACTTGTCTAGTTAAAAGTAAGCATCTAAAATATATTTTATTCCTTGGCATTAAATAGAAACCCATACTTGACCTTTTTCTCTGTTACCCAGTCAGTGTGATCTCTGAATGTTAACCTCATGAAGACTTTCAGAGGTTTAAAAGTACATAAAACAATTCAGTGTTTTTTTATTACTCAAGTGAAGATGTGCTCTCTATTGCCCATTATTGTAATCAAGAAAAGGACATATTTAAATCAGCCATTGTGAGTCAGGTGCCCTAATGTTTTTAATTAATTGCCTGCATTATCTAAATCCCTCCTTAAATTTCTTCTCCGGATATGTTACTCCTATAGTCTAAATTATTCATCTCACTGAACTTTCTAACCTGACAGCGTCTCTTGCTCTCTAAGCTAGAATGCTTTTCTATTATGAAAGCAGGCTTCAGCTCAATAATAGTTTTCTTTTGTTAAAGAGAAACGTAAAGAAACATCATGTCTAAAAATAGATACTTGGAACTTCAAATCTATCAGACCATTTGTTGTACCAATTCGAGGCTCAGGAAACAAAGGCATGCTTCTTCTGGGGGTATGTATTATTACAGTCATCCTGGGGGTTAAGTGCCAGTTCATTTGTATTATGGTTCAGTTATATAAACATTTTCAGTGGAGACACTGATATGAATTCCTGAGGGAGGGGAGGGCAAAGGAAATTCCCAAAGAACTGGCACTGACCTGGCCTGCCTGCATGTGCGCCTGGGTTGTGAGAAAGCATGTCAGAATTTGAATTTTTTTTTCTAGTGTACTTAAGATTTTTAAAGGAACTTATTTACTGTGGTTTTCATTGGGAATATACAGGATTTGGAAGTCTTCACCTAAAAGCAAGATAGCAATGTTGTGAAAGTGTTAAGGCCTTTGCCGGTCTTCCTTCCTGATTAAAGTTTTAACATTTTCCTCTGATAGATATGCACTTGATGGTTTTAGAGCTTGAAAGTTCTTCCAAATGTTGGAATAAGTTTTCAGAAATAAGAGTTTTAAAATTAATTTCTTAAGTGTTTTGCAAATATTGCTTAAATTTATGATCTGTAACATATCTTCTATCATGAAAATCCTACTGTCTTCAGAAATATGTTAAAATATTATGCTAAAAATGACTCTAAAACCATGTATCTTGTATACTGAAGTAATTTGACAACAACAACTCTAGGGCTAAAGGGGAGTCACGTCTGTCTTTCCAGACATCAGCTCTCTCCTTCTGTTTAGATGGGAGAGATCCAACTGCAATGGCATGTCTCCAAGACAGCAATGTTTTTAAATGTTCAAGTTGAGAGATCTAAGTCTCTAATTACTTGGCATTATTTGCAACTAACAAAAGAACTTAGTCATTTTCAAGTGATGAAGAGGGTTGGAGGATATAAAACGTAATTCTCAGATGGTGTGCTTGCTCTGTCTCATGCTTGGTTTACTTTCACATGCAATATATATATATATATACATATACATACATATACACATACGCATACACATACACATATACATACACATACACATACCTATATATACATGCACATATGTATGTGTGTGCATGTATGTATATATGCATATATTTGTATCTGTGCACACACATGTGTGCATTTATGTGTATTATTTGGTAGAAAGATGATGTTACATGAAATGAAATGTAACTCACTTTACCTTTCCTCAGTCACCCAGTTTCATTTCACTGAAGCACTCTATCCAGTGTTGTGGAGGTTCTTCCAATGATCATTCATGAATTCAATAACATGTATATACAAGTATACTCCCTGTCTATCCATTTCCATTCATAGCTCCCCCTTTTCCTTCCTTCCTTTCCTTTCCCTCCCACCTTCATTTCATCTTTTCATATGAAAGCCACTATGATCATATTCTTTTCTGTTTCTTGATGTTTCGTTTTCAAACTTGTTCTGAGTCAGTACATATAAAGGTCACCATTCCAGTTTGTGGCTGCACAGTGCTCCACTGCAGTGCTCCACTGCAGAGTGAAGTTAACACAATCTCCTAAATAGCCTTTCACACAGAACATACAGATGCTTCCGCCTTTGGCCGTCACAAACAGGCTGCAGCAAATATACATGCCCAGTGTTGAATAATAAATGTAATCTGCAGAACAAACCCCCACACCTTGAAATTTAATCAGAGTAGGAACAGTTTCATTGTGATAAATACAACCAAATTGGAGATCATAGAAGTTACACCCATTTTCACTTCCAACATTAACGTATGAGAGAGAATCCATATATGCTTAGCAGCTCCATTTCTTCATCCAAAGGAAATTATAGAATGATATTGGTGTGTAGATTGTAAATTACAGACAGGCTGCATCAGAAGGTAAGAGCAAGCTGGTAGTGCATAGCAACTGTTTCAACTGATAACAAGCAAGGGCACCATAGCACAGGAAGGATTTTATTGTATTGTTTTGTTTTTATTAGTTCTGTGACATTTTTATATAATGCATCTTGACTATATTCAACCTCTCCCAGATCCACCCAACCATTACCTACCCACTCAACTTTATTCCCTCTTTTTTTTTAAACCAGTCAAGTCCAACTTATGCAACTCCTATATTCTTAGATGTGTGGCCTTCTACTCATGTGGTCAGTTTACTAGGGGCAATGCTCTTTAAAAACCCCAAACAACAACAACACAACAACTCTCAGCAAGGAATAGGACTCATGCCTAGCTCCCCTCTCTGTGCTGGGACTTCATCTGGCTTCAGCTTGCACAGGTTGTGCAACATGCACAACCATTGAGAGTTCAACAGGCACAGCCCTGCCTCTGGCCCTTACATTCTTTCACTGAGCCTGTGGAGAAGGAAGTATGATGTAGGTGTCCCAGTTAGGCCTTAGTGCTCTGAATCTCTTTTTCCTCTCCACCCAGACCAGGTGTGGGTCACTGTATTAATTACCATCTCCCACAAGAGAAGCTTCTCTGACGAACTGAGAGATGCATGCATTGATCTATGGGTATAACAGTACTTCACTAAGACTCAGTTTAATAGTTATGACCCTTTAGCAGTATAAAAGTAGAGCCTTCATTCTTGAATTATAAAGATAATTGTATTTTTTATTCATGCATTTATGGTGGAGTGTGTAGTGTGGGAGTGGTATGGAGAAGTAAAGAAAGGCAAACTCAGTCAATTTGGTATCTTCAGCGATGGGATCTTAGCATCAGATTCCAGGGGAAAACCAATAGCATTACCAGTAGGCTGCAATGGCAGTCAATCAAGTGAATTGTTCTTATTTTACCCACATGTTTAGCATGCTATTATTTAGCCTTAATCTCAAATGACAGAGTCAAATGTGACAAATACACTTTTCCCAGTCCTTATCATGGAACTCTAAGGCATAGTTCACACAGTTAGGAGTCACAAAGCATGACTGCAAGAAGAAGAGATAATACATTTCTTCAACAACAAGCAAGAAATACACTACCATTATTAAACACTTTTATTTGCTGTTTCGAGAAATATTAAAAAGAATGGCTGACCCAGAACTAATCCTCTGCCACAGGGCTCCATACCCAAATATCGCCACAAGAGAGCTAGCCTTCTAGGAGTGCAGACAAGTCTGTGAGCGCAGGCAAGACCACAACTGCTGCTCAGAGGAACAGGAAGCAACAATTACTATTTTTAATATCTCTTAACATCAATGGACTCAATTCTCCAATAAAAAGGCATAGACTGACAGACTGGACGTGTAGACAGGACCCAGCATTTTGCTGCACACAGGAAAAGCATCTCAGTGACAAAGACAGACACTACCTCAGAGTAAAGGGCTGGGAAACAATTCTCCAAACAAACGGCCCCAAGAAACAAGCTGGAAGAGTCATTCTAATATCTGATAAAATTAACTTTCACCCGAAAGTCATCAGAAAAGATAAGAAAGGACACTTCATATACATCAAAGGAAAAAATCTACCAAGAACTCTTAGTTCTGAACATCTATGTTCCAAATACAAGGGCACCCACATTCATAAAGAACTTTAATAAAGCTCAAAGCATACATTGCACCTCACACAATAATAGTGGGAGACTTCAACTTACCACTCTCATCAATGGACAGATCAGGCAAACAAACTAAACAGAGACACAGTGAAACTAACAGAAGTTATGGACCAAGTGGATTTATCAGATATCTATAGAACATTTCATCCTATCAAAAGAATATACCTTCTTCTCAGCATCTCATGGTACCTTCTCCAAAACTGACCATATAATCAGTCACAAATCAGACCTCAACAGATATGAAAAGATTGAAATAATCCCATACCTCCTAACATATCACTATGGGTTAAGGCTGCTCTTCAATAGCAACAAAAACCACAGAAAATCCACATGCACATGGAAGCTGAATGATGCTCTACTCAAGGATAATGTGGTCAAGGAAAAAATTAAGAAAGAAATGAAAAACCTTTTAGAATTTAATGAAAATGAAGGTACAACATACCAAAACTTATGGGACACAATGAAAGCAGTGCTAAGAGGAAAACTAATAGCTCTGAGTGCCTCCAAAAAGAAACTTGAGAGAGCATACATTAACACTCACATCATTCTGGTAGTTCCTCAGAAAATTAGAAATAGTACTATCTAAGGACCCAGCTATACCACTCCTGGGCATATAATCAAAAGATTCTCTAACATATCACAAAGACACATGCTCCACTATGTTCATAGCAACCTTATTTACAATTGCCAGAAGCTGGAAAGAACCCAGATATCCTTCAACAGAGGAATGAATGCAGAAAATGTGGTACATTTACACAATGGAGTACTACTCAGCTATTAAAAATGATGAATTCATGAAATTCGTAGGCAAGTGGATGGAAATAGAAAGTATCATCCCGAGTGAAGTAACCCAGTCACAAATGATCACACATGGTATACACTCACTGATAAGTGGATATTAGCTCAAAAGCTCAGAACACCCAAGATACAATTCACAGACCACATGAAGCTCAAGAAGGAAGACCAAAGTGTGGGTGATTTGGTCCTTCTTAGAAGGAGAACAAAATACTCCTAGGAGCAAATATGGAGACAAAGTGTAGAGCAGAGACTAAAGGAAAGGCCATTCAGAGATTGTCCCACTTGGGGATTCATCCCAGATACAGTTACCAAACTAACTCTATTGTGGATGCTAAGAAATGCTTCCTAAAAGGAGCCTGATATAGCTGTCTCCTGAGAGGCCCTGCCAGAGCCTTACAAATGCAGAGTTGGATGCCCAAAGCCAACCATTGGACTGAGCGCGGGGTCCCCAATAGAGGAGTTAGAGAAAGGACTTAAGGATCTGAAGGAGGGGTTGTAACCCCATAGGAAGTACAACAATATCACCAACCAGAACCCCAGAGTTCCCAGGGATTAAGCCACCAACCAAGGAGTACACATGGTTCCAGCTGCCTATGTAGCAGTGGACAGCCTTGTCAGGCATCAACGGGAGGAGAAGTCCTTGGTCCTATGAAGGCTCAGCATATGCCTCAGTATAGGGTGGGGAGGCAGGAATAGAAGCAGGGTGATGGGGGGGATGAGATAGGGGGCTTCCAGGAGGGGGGAAAGCAGGTAAGGGGATAACAGTTGAAATGTTAATAAATTAAAAAAACAAACAAAACAACCAGCGTGTTCTCGCAACTCTCTGTCCCCGTGGCCTGGCCAGCCATGCACTAGTGGGCAATGGCCGACCTGTTTTTATCTTGTGGGGACTCTGACTCAGAGTTCCAAAATCTCTCCACCCAGCTAGCTAAGTTCCCACTGGTGGGTCGTTACCATGCCAGCCCTATGCCCTTTGTGGTGCACATCTGGCAAACCCACACTTTGCCAGATGTGCACCTTTCTTTCTTGAATCCAGATGAGCCTCCGAGTGAAGGAAAACACAACACAAACTTAATTCAGAAACAACAGTAACACAACTAAAATCCTAAATCCCGAGTGCAGCAACTAAAATGCTAATCTGTATTAAATCTAAATTCTCCAGTGGCGAATCCTGACGGAGCCGCCATTGAAACCGGGTGACACTAGTAATTACATTTTGTCCTCATGCTATCCCTGTAGAAAAGGACCTAACTCTCCTGCTTCCTGTCTTCCTCTGTCCACCCCAGAAGTCCCTCCTTCTCACTCAGTGATTGGCTCCTTTATTCATTAGGGGATTGGTTCACAAGAAGTCACCTGAGTATGACTCACTCCTTGTCTGCAGCCCCTCCAAAGTCAGCAAAATCAGCATCATCATACAAGCAGCACCAGGCCCGCCCACAGCCATTTGCCATCACTGGGAATACAATGGTCATTTCTCTAGTGGTAGAATCAAACACAATAGGTGGTTTTAAGCTAGTGGTCAACTCGTAATACCAGGCCCCCTTTAAAACCAAGTTCATTGTTATGGCTACTTAAAGTTGGCTATCCTTAAGTTGTCAGGAATTGTACAGCTAAATGTCTTCTGTTTCGAGGAGCTGACATTATGAAGGAGTCAAGAGCGTAAAGAGAATCCATTTTACATTTCTCTAATAAACAAGATTCCTAGCACAAATTGTAGGAGTTAATCTCTGGATTGTTTGAATAATGCATCTCCAGAAGCTGCTACCATGGTGACAGACTAAATGGCAATGTTCCAGACTACTTATTGAAATGACTGGGTTTGCTTTGTTAAAAAAAAAAAAAAAAAAAGACTTTCAAAAGCTAAAAGGCTGAAGTGAAATGTTTTTCAAGCGGCTATTTCTTTTATGTATATCTATGATTCCATCCCATAAACATTTTGTGTGTGTAATATTTGTGAGTTTCTTCATTTTTTCATTTATTTATTGATTCACTTTACATCCAGATTGGAGAGCCACCCCCATCCTCCCAGACCACCTTTCTACCCACTTCCATTCTCCTCAGAGAAGGGGATTACCCCCACACACCTACTGCCTACTCTCCCCCATCAACCCCCTGTACCAAGTTGTCCTAGCACCTGAAGTCCAAGCAGGACTAAACCAATCCTCTCTCACTGAGGCCAGACAAGGCAGCCCAGCTAGGGAAAAGGGATCTAAAAGCAGGCAACAGTCTGAGTCAGAGACAGTCTCCTTTCCAGTTGTTAAGGTCTCACGTGAAGAGCAAGTTGCACATCTGCTACATATGTGTAAGGGGTCTAGGTCCAGCTCATTTATGCCCTTTGTTTGGTGGTTCAGACTCTATGAAACTTATGGGTCCATGTTAGTTGGTTCTGTAGGTCTTCTTGTGGTGTCCTTAATCCCTCTTGCTCCCCCAATCCCCCCCCCAACTCTTCCACAAGACTCCCTGAGCTCTGCCAAATGTTTGGCAATGGGTCTCTGCATCTGTTTCCATCAGCTGCTGGAAACCCTTTCAGATGACAGCTACTATCTGCAAGCATAGCAGAGTATCATTAATAGTGTCAGTGGTCGGCTCTTTCTCATGGGGTGTATCTCAAGTTGGTCCAGTCATTGGTTGCCTATTCCTTCAATCTCTGCTCCATCTTTATCCTTGCATATCTTGTAGGTAGGGCAAATTTTGGTCCAAAGTTTTTGTGGGTGGGTTGGCATTCCCTTCTCACCACTGGAAGTCCTGCCTGGCTACAGGAGGTGACCACTTCAGGTTCCATATCCCACACTCCTATGGACACTTGATTTTGACAAAGCCAAAACCACACAATAGAAAAAAAGAAAGCATCTTAAATAAATGGTGCTGGTCTAACTTGATGTCTGCATGTAGGAGAATGCAAATAGATCCATGTCTATTATCCTGCACAAAACTCAAATCCAAATGGATCAAATACCTCAACATAAAACCAGATACACTGACTCTAATAGAAAAGAAAGTGGGGAATAGCCTTGAATGCATTGGCACAGGAGACAACTTCCTGAACAGAACACCAACAGCTCAGACACTAAGATCAATAATCAATAAATAGGAGTTCATGAAACTGAAAAGTTTCTGTAAGGCAAAGGACACTGAAAATAAGACAAAACATTGGCTTACAGATTGGGAAAGGTTCTTCACCAACCTTACATTTGACATAGGACTAATATCCAAAATAGATAAAGAACTCAAGAAATTAAACACCAACCAACCAAGTAACCCAATTTGAAAAGTAAGATATAGAGCTAAACAGAATTCTCAACAGAGGGATCTCCATTGACTGAGCAGCACTTAAAAATGTTCATTGTCCTTGGTTATCAGAGAGATTCAAGTCAAAATGACTCTGAAGTTCCATCTTACAGAAATCAGAATGCCTATGACCAAAACCTCAAGTGAAAGCAGATGCTGGCAATGATGTGTAGCAAGGGGAGCACTCCTCTACTGCTGGTGGGAGGACAAACCTGTACAACCACTCTGTAAATCAATCTGGTGGTTTCTTGAAAAAATTGGAAGTAGTTCTACCTGAAGACCCAGCTATACTGCCCCTGGCATATACCTAAAAGATGCTCCACCATCCCACAAGGACACGTGCTCCACTGTGTTCATAGCAGCTTTATTCATAATAGCCAGAAACTGCAAACAACACAGATGTCCTTCAACCAAAGAATGGATAAAGAAAATATGGCACATTTACACAATAGAATCATTAGATAGAACGAGAAAAAATTATCCTGAGTGAGATAACCCAGACCTAGAAAGACATGGATGGTATGTACCCACTTATAAATGGAAGTTAGCTTTAAAATACAGGATAGATAGCCATGCAACAATCCACAGACCCAAGGAAGCTAAGACACAGGAGGGCCCAAGGGAGGATTCTTGAATCTCACTCAGGAGGGGAAATAAAATTGACATCACAAGTGGAAGGAGTGAGGGAACTCGGTGGGAGAGGGGGTGGAGAAGGGATCAGAATTATAGTAGTTTAGATTTTGCTTGAATTCTAACTCTGCTATTTATTTGTGTGACAGTGGAAAATATTTCAACCCTCAATCTCCATTTATTAATTTGTAAGTTTAGTTGTAAATTATATATATTTCACAAGATTATATATATATATATATATATATATATCTTGTTGTGGGGATTAAATGAAATAAGATAAATAAAACTCACAGACAATGCTTTGTACCATGTAAGCATAAGATGAATTCTATAACCCCATTCCGTTCTTCATTGCTCTTATCCAGTTGGATCAGAGAAAGGGCTACTAAGTCATTCGAACCCCCACCCCCACCATTCATCACAGCTTTGCATGTCTCAGCAAGAAACTCAGCAAGAAGTCACAGCTCAGGGAAAGATCACAGGATGATCTAGGACCTGGGAGTCACTCCTAAACTGCCGCTGAATCTTGGTGATTAGGAAGCATGCTGCTTGAGTAATACTCTATCTTAAGCAGGGCCCATCATGATCATAAACAGGGTCCTCTGCCAGAGGCAGGTGATTGGCGTCCCCTGGACTGTGTCTCATGATATACCGTGCTTGCATCTAATTGCCAGATGATTTTTATAACTCAACATCTTTCCTATAAAGGCATATTTACCTATGTGACTTTCTGAGCAATAAGGACTATTGGGAGGAAAAGCTATTCTGTTCCTTCTAATAAATCTTTCAATATATTTAATCTCCATGTTCCTAACTTGTCAGACTCATTCAGTCCTTACTCAAATGCTTGGATATTTATAGTTACAACTTCCTTGTTACTTTAACTAATTTTCTTCCTTACTTGTCTCATGGGTGACAAGTAAGTACATTCTCCTTTATTAATAACATTTAATCAATAATAAGGAAAATTTCCATTATGTGTTATATCATGAAAACAAACCACTTTGAGATATTATAGAATCTTGGTACAGTATGAAATATAAACAAATCATATAATATGAGTTTTTTTTTAAAGATTTATTTATTATATGTAAGTACACTGTAGGTGTCTTCAGACACTCCAGAAGAGGGCGCCAGATCTATTTATGGATGGTTGTGAGCCACCATGTGGTTGCTGGGAATTGAACTCAGGACCTTCGGAAGAGCAGTCAGTGCTCTTAACCACTGAGCCATCTCTCCAGCCCATAATATGAGATTATTATGTCAATGATTTTTTAAAACTCCAAATAGAATATACCTTCCATCTAAAATTTTTTATAGTAGTTGAAACAAACAGTTTATTTTTCTAGTATAATAGTACAATGGATATGAACAATTGCTATTGTAGGTTATTCAATGTTACAACTGACTCTCATTATCCTTCTGCATAGACTATTTCAACTCCAGGAATCATGTCCCAGAAAAAAAGATATTGTTGGAAAGCATTCAAGTCATGTCTGTTTCTTTTTTCATTTTAAAAAAGTATGGAATGATTCACACTTAGTAAAATAAACATCTATTTTTTCCACTTATTGGAAATATATTTTTCTTACATAATATACCGTAATTACGGTTTCCCCTCCCTCTATTTTTCCAAGTTCCTCTCCACCTCCCCTCCCATCCAGATCCACTTCCTTTATGTCTCTCATTAGAAAACAAGCAGGCTTCAAAGGGATTATAATATAAAGCGATATGATAAAACAAAAGTTAACACATCAAAGTTGGACCAAACAAACAAACAAACAAACATAAGCAAAAGAGCCCAAGAGAAGGCATAAGCAGCAGAGACCCACTCTTTAGCACACTCAGGAATTTCCTCAAAACTCGAAACTGGAGTCCATAATATAGTCACAAAGACCTGTGTCAGACCTGTGTAGGTCCTGTGCACACTGCCTCAGTCTCTGTGAGTTCACATGTGCTTTGAACATGACGACTTAGAAGGCCTCGTTGGCCTGGTGTCCTCCATCCTCTCTGGCTCTTACACTCTCTCTGCCTCTTCTTCTCAGCATTCATCCCCTGAGCCCTGGGTGGCTAGATTGGATGGAGACATTTTGTTTATGTCTGAATGTTCCAAACTTTCTCACCCCTTGGGTGAGAAAAGACTGTGGGTCTCCATACTTGTTCCCATCTGTGTCAGGAGGAAGCTTCTCTGATGATGGCTGAGCAAGGCATTGATCTAGGAGGACAGCAGAAAGTCATTATGAGTCATTTAATTACTACACTTTTCATTTTAGAACAATTGTATTTTGTTTTACCCGAGGTCCCTGAGCTAGCTAGTCTCAGGTTCTCGATTACCCAAGCAGTGTTGGACATGGGTTCTGTCTCACAGAAGGGTCTTACATCAAACCAGATATTGGTTGCTCCCACAAGATTTGTGCCTCCCTTGCACTAGTCTATCTGGCAGGAAGGACACCAATGTCGATCCAAGGGCTTGTGGCTGGCTTGGGGTTTACTGTTCTCTTTGGGTAGCATTTGAAGTGCCTTCCAGCACAAAAATGCCAGAAAATAGGGTGAAACTATGTAGGCACCAGCTCGACATCTCCATGCTCAATGAGGTGTGTAGGTGTTGTCTTCACCAATGGGCCTTGCTGTCAGTGTGTGGAGAGCAACCTATAGCTTGGTCAACAGCCTGGCTTGTTGGGGAATTTTCATGAGATCTCTTTGTTCAATACCTTAATGAGATGTAACCCAATTACAGTAGTGGAGGTTTTATTTGATAACGAGATGACAGCTGGGACTCGGTCCCCCCCCCCCATTATTTGGTGATTTCAGTTATATCTCCTTCATATATGTATATATTTTTAAAAGCTTCTATTTTATTAGATTTCCATACTGCTCCTCAAATATCCTTTAATTTTAGCTTCTCTCCCCAAAATAAACATATCTTAGCTTTACCCATCAATGAATGTTAATAGAATGTACACGTTAATGCAATTATCAGACAAACAACAAAAACACATTTTCTCTGAAACAGACAGGACATTATGGAACAGGATGTGTGATTGCCCCTGAAAGTTCATTCTTGGTCCTTTATACTCACCCCTTCACTCACCCCAGTGGGCCTATCCTCAGTTTTTATAAAAGCTAAACCATCCAGAATTCCCACTTGCCTGATTTGTTTCTGAGATCCTCCCAGGTCACGGGTGTCAGTTGCATATCTTTTCATTGCTAACTTGTATTGAATTATCTAATGAGGACACTAAGGTTAACATGTAGCTGCAATCTTGTGAGTCTTATCTGATCACATGGCTGCTCTGGCTTCTCCCCTGGTGGCAGCAGGGGGCATCCTGTCAACAGTGGCTTCTGTTCAGCTAAGCTACAGTGGCCAAAACTAACTTCACGCTTTTAAATTTTATGAAGAAATGTAGGTTTCATTCTTTTTATAAGGAAATGATTACGCTATTTACATATACATATACATAGCAAGTACTAAGACATTAAATATACATGTATATTTCAAGGAAATAAACATCTTAATTTAAAATAAAGAAATGAATAAAGTGAAAATCATGAAGTTGTTGGGTCAAACTTAAATTACAATAAAAAGTAAAAGAAATATAAATATGACATTATGAAACATATAATTGGACTACAACACTATATATATTTTTTTATTTATTTATTTTATTTTATTTTTATTTATTTATTTATTTATTTATTTTGGTTTTTCGAGACAGGGTTTCTCTGTGTAGCCCTGGCTGTCCTGGAACTCACTCTGTAGACCAGGCTGGCCTCGAACTCAGAAACCGCCTGCCTCTGCCTCCCAAGTTCTGAGATTAAAGGCATGAGCAACCACTGACCAGCTAACACTATTTTTTTTTTAAACTGCAGCTTGGTTACCACTAGCCATATTTTACTAAATTAAACTGATAAGATTATCAAGTTCTTATTTCCACTAGCTAAATCTGAAACAAACAAAAGTGTCATGTGGTTTATAACTATATTAATGAGTATAAATATAGGGTATTTCTTTAATTTTTGTGAAGAGTAATAGCATTCCTCAAAAATCAGGAGGAAGAGAAAAAATAAAGTAATTTTCCAACATTTAGATGCAGTCCTCATTGATTTCTAATGGGTGGTTTTACTGCTAAAACTTATTAAGTGTATTGATGAGTTTTATAATAAAAGGTAGAAAAGGAGAAATAAATGTCACTTTTCTCTCAATAAGTATTTTCTGAGCTTGCATCATGTGCCTAATTTCTATAATCCAATAAATAAAGTCATTGTCTGCAGAGACAGGCTCACAGAGATGGAAAAGGTTGTGGGACAGCCAAGTCGCGAGGCCTGAGGGCCGCTTTATATACAATACAGTTAAGATGCAGCTGGAGCAAACGCAAGTGTTCATCTGTTGGACATTTGGTCCCCAGTGTGAGAAGAGCGGAACTATTGGGAGGTAGAGCCTAGAGTGAGGTAGGTAGGTGTTTGGGTGCTGTCTTTGGAGGAAACTGAGGTAGTTCTTGTGGGATACTCAGTCTTCTCAAGAGGGGTTTGGTGGTTTGGGGATGTAGCTCAGTGGTAGAGAATGTTCAAAGTTCAGTGTTTTATGCCTCATGTTACATGAAAGAGATGTGGTTTTTGTGAAAGAGAGTGTGGTCTCCTTGAGGCACTGTGGCTTCCTATATGTCCACGTTGTCACTTTCTTTTGTATATGTTCCTGGCATGGCTCCATCTTCCTCAATGTGACGCAGTCATAGGAACCCTTATAAAAGCCATATAGATATAATATTTGGATCACCAGTCTCCAAAACTGTGAGTCAACCAAATCTCATTGTTATGAGGTACCCAACCTCATATATTTCTGTAGAGTAGCAGGAAAAAGCTTTTCACCATGTGTAGTGGCAGAGGTTCAAGTACTGGGGAGACTGAGGCAAGAAGATTAGGAATTCAAGATTATTCAGTGACATCATATGTTCAAGGCCAGTGTAGGACATAAGATCCTATTTTAATAATGAAGGTAGGTACTTTCTCTGATTATAATAATTACACAGAGGCCAGAAGAGGACTAGGAATGAGGCAGTTGGTTTTCTGAAAAAAAAAATCCAGGAAAGTTATGATAGCAAGTGCTAAGACATTAAAGTAGTTAATATTTTAGACAATGGCTAAGAAAGCCAGTGTGGCTGAATCAGAGTAAATTCAGAAGCCCTCATAAGGAGGGCTATAGTCCGAATGGTTTGTCTCTTAGTTATCTTTGTCAACTTGACACAGCCTAGAGTTATCAAGTGAGGAATTAGCTAGATCATATTGGACTGTGACATATATCTATATGGGGCAATGGGCTATTCACAGACAGGCTAGTCTTCAGTCGAGCTGAGGTCTGAACCCCGGAAGAACCTGGTGGTGATAATTCACCTACATGGGACGGTAGGCTTTCCCTCATGTCTCCTGGAACCCTGGCTCCTGTCGAAGTCACTGTCCCCACATACCCCACAGGAGAAGCGTGTGGCTAGTAGTCACGTACACAATGTCCAAAGCTTCTGACATTCAGGCTAGACTCCTCCCCAGTTACCTAGCAACAGCAAGATAACAGCTAAGAGGGGCTGCTTGGCCCCACCCAGGTTTCTCCTCATGCTCTCCTCATTCTCTCTTACTCTCTCCTCTCATTCTCTTACTCTCGCTTCTCGTTCTCTCTTTCTCTCTTCTCGCTTTCTCTCTCTAACCTCTTATTCTCTAGCCTTTCTCTCCTCTCCTCTCCTCTCCTCTCCTCTCCTCTCCTCTCTCCCTCTTATTCTCTTTCTCTCTAGCCTTTACCCTCTCTCTCTGTCTTTCCTACATTCTCCCTTTCTACCTGCCTTTCCTTAGTAAAGCTCTAAAACCACAGAATGTCTCTGTTTATCAAGACCCACTGCACTTGGAGGATGGGATTGGCTTTCTCCTAATGAGCCTTTTCTAATCTTCTGATAGAAGGACTTCCTGTGCTCCAGTCAAGGTACACTTGTCTCACTCTCGCTGGTGTGGGAACCTCTCATCTCACATCCCTCTCTCCGATAACCCCTGGTCTTTAGGAAAGTAGCCCCGGGGCTCCCAGATTGGGCTGCCCCTTGTTCACTCCCCCAAGAGTGGGTCAAAGGCTTGAATGACAACTCAGGGCTGAGTGGATAGCTATGGTAGCTCTTCCATGTCCACCTGACCAGAGTATAGGTAGAAATTGGCAGGGCGTGGGCCTTCCCCCTCTCCCCTCTTCCCCTGGGCCCCATTTTTAGTTCCCAACGGGGCCCAGAGGGCGCAAGTGACTATTTATGAGCTCTCCTTTCCTTTGTTTCTCCAGACCTGTTTCAAGAATAGATGAGCTAGGGAATGTCAGAAGAAGGGTCAACAACTACCTGGTAGAATTGTAAGTGGACCTCACAATAGGCTTACCTACACCAGTGGTGCTGAAGTTCCTGATTTTGTTGCTGGTCCAGATTCTGTGTGCCAGAGACATTTGTATGATAGCTGTTCTCCTCAGTCTAGGCTATTGAGTAACTCCCCTCACTAGGAATCCAATTAATACCTCATAGATCAGTCCTTGGTAAGAGATGTGTTTCATCAAGAGCCATGTTATTGGGAAACATCAGAAGCAGAAATGTAGAGAACTTTCCCGGAAACCAGGGCATATATCTAGTGATAGATTTGGCCTTTCCAATATTCCTTCTTATCCTGATGTGTCTGCCAGTGCTGATTCTATGTGTGAAAGACCCTCAGGATTAAGCTTTCCTCCATTACTCAATACTTCAAATATTACGCAAAACATGGAATCCACCTTCTCCATGTGCCAGACAACATCAGTTTTGAGCCCTTTTCTTGAACTCAGCCTCTGGAGTAATTCCCTAGATCAGATGGCCATCTTCNCTTGGACAATGGGATAGGCTTTCTCCTAATGAGCCATTTCTAATCTCCTGTCAGAAGGCCTTCCTGTGCTCCAGCTATGGACCAGACTAAGGACTTTTCCCTTGCATGGGAACCTCTCTCCCTCTGGCCTCTCTCCCATAACCACGGGGCCTCTGGTATCGGGGGCTGCCCTTGTCCACCCCCCCGGTCGAGTGGGGTCAGTGGCTTAGATGCCCACCCAAGGCTGAGTGGAAAGTGTCTGCATCCGCCTGCCCAGAGCATAGGAGAAACTCTGGCCAGATGTGGGCTCCCTCTCCCCCTCTTTCCCCAACACCCCCTCTACCCACATATCTAGGAGGTTGCTTTACTATTAACTGATGTGGAAGGGCCCACCCTATTGTGTATGGCACCATCCTTGGGCTGGTAATCCTGGACTAGATACAGAAGCTAGTTAAGCATGAGGAATCTAGAGAGCAAGCCAGCCAGCAATGTTGCTTGATAGTTTCTGCTATGACTTCTCTAAGTTATGGACTGTGACCTGTAAGTGTAAGTTGAAATAAATCCACTCCTCCCCAAGATGCTTTTGGTTAGCACATTTTGTCACATCAATAGATAGGAGACTATAATAGAAGCTGGTGCCAGGAAAGTGAGGTGTGATGTGATGGGCATGACCATGCTTGGACTTGTGATGGGTTTTAATGCTTGGGATAATTTTGCTGGAGCTTTGTGGAGAATTTTTGTGCTTTAGACTGGAAAAGCCATCAACTCTCTAGAGCTTGGTGAGCTGTTGCTATAGGAATCTGAAAGAAAATGGTGAGAGAAATGTGGTTTGTGGAGGCCTAGCTCAGGAGGTTTGAAGAGGGAGCAATGGCTTAATTTGGGACTGGACCTATGGGTCATTCATATGATATTTTTTACTAAGAATTTGTGGTTTCTGGTCAGCTGAAGAATCAGCTATTATTAGAAAGAGAACCAACATTATTGAGGTAAATCTTTTGTACTTCATTTGGAGAATAAGGACATGTTTCCTCAGAACACATGCTGCTACAGCACACAGAAGCTGTGGTCAAAAGAGGACAAAGCTGAATTTGACTATGTGAGTCACTCGCATGGTACTGATTTTGAAGGCATGAAAGCTGCAGGACTAAAGGGGCCATGGAAAGAAGACAAAGCTTGTTAGCGCTTGGCAAGGTTGTGGCATATCATCAGATTGTCTTGAACTGCCAGCTCCTAATAAAGACACAGAGACTATTATTATTTATGAAAGCTTAATAACTGTAACTCAGGCTACGTCCCAACTATCTCATATAACTTAATTATCCCATTTATTCTAGTCTATATTTGCCATGTGGCCTGTTTCCTTTCATAGCCAACTTCTCTGTCTGTCTGTCTGTCTGTCTGTCTGTCTGGCGAATCCCCTAGCGCGTGATTCTTCCCCCAGAAATCCTCTCTGCTTTCCCTTTCCTGCCTAGGTATAAGCCATCAGCTCTTTATTAAAGCTAATCAGAGAATGCCTTAGACAGGTGAGGATGGACAGAGACACACCTTCATGCAGTACACAAAATGTTATCCCAACAATGGCTACTTGAAGAGAGCAATGAAAGGACATTGGCGAAGGTGTAGCCTTTTCAGTAGAGACCCAGAATTCTGGAGATACTAGGACTGTGGACTGTCTACTAAGGACAGTAACAGGAATAGAGTGGATCCAGTTTGAGCATAGGCAATAAGCTATGGATGGCGGAACTGGAGAGGTAGGACTGTCTAAGCCCTTAGGAGCCTAAAAAAAAAAAAATCATGTGTTCCAGATGTGAGATACTAAGCTAATAAATTTTATTCATAGGCTTGACAAATACTATAAGGTGCAGAAATTATTTGATTTTTGTATTTAAGTTTTCATTGTGGCCTAAAATATTATCTATGTTGGAGAAAAGTTCATGGGTTACTGAAAAGAATGTATATTTCATCATTTTTGGTTGGACTAGATTTGAGATGTCTAAGTCATCTAATCTGTTGCTCACTTTCGCTCTTAAGCTTTATTGGTCTGTTTTGTTGTTACTTACTTATGCCTGCAAAACTAGATTTCACACCTACACACAGTCACTACATTATTTGTTGTTTGTGTTTTGATGATGTGTTTACCAATGCAAGTGCAATATTGCAGTCATTCACTATTCTATCTGCATATATTCATCTATTTCTGTCAAGTAGCATTTATTTTATGAAATTAAATGCACTGAAATTCATTGCATGCACAATTATTAGAACTATGTGTTGAATTATTCACACAGTTAATTACCACACAGTATATGTAGTGACAGTATGTAACACATGGACACACACACACACACACACACACACACTGGATTCCAACCAGGACCTGTGATCATGTTAAAGCCAGTCAAGTGTTCCACTATTGAGCTACATCTGCAGCACAAGCTGTGACCTTCTTTTATCTCTTCTGATTAACCTTGGATTGAAATCTAGTTTTCACAGACATAAGTAAGGTTGCTGCTACTTTCTCTGAGGCTCCTTTTGATTGAAACAACATTTTCAATTCTTTTACTTATAGTGAGTTTAGTGTGTTCTTTTGCCAGTGAACTGAGTTTCTTGTAGAGGATATACAGTTGGGCCTCATTTTTTTTTTAAATCCAATTAGCCAATATGTCTCTTAAAAACACCAATGATACATTGTGTTTTGAGAGGTCTACACTCTAGCCCTGGCTCTCAATATATCTTTATTTAAATTTTTTATTTAATTGCTTATTCATTATTGTGTGTATATGTTTGATACAGGGAGGGGTGCATGCCATAGTGTTTATGTAAAGATCAGAAGACAGCCTTGTAGAGTAAATCAGGTTAGCAACTTTGAGTGGTGGGCGCTTTTACCTTGAGCCATACTACCTGAAAGCAGCTCTTTTATTTTGTTTAAAGAGTTTCGACTTTATATACAGGGCTATGGTTGAAAAAATTCTTGTAAGCATTTTGTTATTGTTGTTTTCTACTTTTGTTTGTTTGTTTTTGTTTAAATTCTTTCTATTTTAGTCTTTCCCCTTACATCTTTGTGGTTTAGTAATTTGATGAGCTAATAGTGTTTGACATATTTTCTTTTTTGACTTTCATTTGCTTTTATTTTTATTTATTTATTATTATTTTCTTTATTTACATTTCAAATGCTATCCCGAAAGTTCCCTATACCCCATCCCTGCCCCTGCTCCCCTACCCACCCACTCCCACTACTTGGCCCTGGCCTTCCCCTGTGCTGGGTCATATAAA
>NC_034591.1:747914-757440 GCF_900095145.1 Mus pahari
TGTTTCTGTTCTCCTCTCTCTCTTTAAGGACTTCTACCTCTTTAGAAGTATTCTCCCGTTTTTCTTTAAGGACTTGTATCTCTTTAGCGGCGTTCTCCTGCATTTCTTTAATAATGCCCTTCTTTAAGTCCTCTACCAGCATCATGAGGTATGCTTTTAAATCCGATTCTTGCTTTTCGGGTGTGTTGGGGTATTCAGGACCGACTGAGGTGGGAGTGCTAGGTTCTGATGAAGGTAAGTGGTCTTGGTTTCTGTTAGTAAGATTCCTATGTTTGCCTTTTGCCATCTNGTGACCTCTGGAGTTAGTTGTTATAGTTGTCTCTGGTTGGAGCTTGTTCCTCCTGTGATTCTGTTCACCTCTGTCAGCAGTCCTGGGAGTCCAGCTCTCTCCTGGGTCTCATTGGTCAGATTACTCTCTGTAGGCAAGCTCTCCTCTATCAGGGAAGGTGCACAGAGGCCTGATGTTCAGATTTTCCTCCTTGCTGAAGATGTAGGCCCAAAACAAGGTCTGTCCCAGAAGATGTGTTGCCTCTGCAGTTTATTCACTCACCTTCACAGACTAGCCACTGAGGGACCCTGGACACAATATGACTCTCTCACCTGCTCTGGCAGACAGAGCCCTCACAGATGGCCACCTTTCCTCTGGCGAGGAAGGTGCCCAAATTTCTGGGGTCTCAAATACGGTCTGTCCCAGAAGTTAGGTTGCTTCTGTTTGTCCTGAAGCTGTGTAGCTTCTGCGGTCCACACTCTTGCTAGTGCAGACTGTAGCCCATGAGAACCGGCGCAAAGATGGCTCTCCTTCTGGCTCAGGCCTTGAGACTCCTCCCGGGCGAGCACCCCTCCTTGGGCAGGAAAGGTGCCGGGTGACTGGATCCAGAAACGGGACCCCTCCCAGAAGCTGTGTCACTTCTGCAGACTGCCCTCTCCCTGGCAGTGCACAGGAGCAAAGATGGCTCTCCTACCAGTTCAGGTCTTGAGACTCCTCCCGGGCAGACACCCCTCCTCGGGCAGGAAAGGTGCTGGGTGACTGGNGCCAGAAACAGGACCCCTCCCAGAAGCTGTGTCACTTCTGCAGACCTCCCTCTCCCTGGCAGTGCACAGGAACAAAGATGGCTCTCCTACCCGCTTTTATTTTTTTCTAGTGAAATTTAGTTTTTTCCATGATTTCTCATGAATGCATGTGTTTCTTCATCACGTGTGTACAAGGTTCCTTTAAGTATATTTTGTAAAGTACTAAGGTTCTATCCTTTTCTACTTCCTTCTCTTCCCTCTAACCCCTCTTCTTGCATCTCTCCTCTCAAACCCATGGCCTTTGGCTTTAATCATTTTTATTACATGTATACATGCATATAAATACATAGATGCAACCTGCTGTGTCCATCGAGTAACTTGTATATATGTATATATTGTAGGGTTGATGACTGAATAACCAATTAGGGAACGCATTCCTGGGGAAGGCTGAGTCTCCTCTTAGCAGTCAGTAATTGCCTAGAGCTCAAAAATATATTTTTTTTAAAAATTGCTTGTTAGGAAACAATTTAAATTGCACCTACTATATGTGTTATGTATAATATATATATATATATATATATATATATATATATATATATATATATATGAAATGACAATCCTTTCTACTAGAGAAAAGGGTCATGAATAATAGTCATGTAGTCATAAACAGTCTTAAATTCTGGATTTGGATTATTGTAATCTTATGGAATTCTTTTTTTCTTTTTGAATTTATTGTTTTCATGTATTTATATACATGATGCATGTACACATGACTTGTGTGTACATAATGTGCATGTTTCTTTTTAAAAATAGTGTTCTCCACTTTCTTTTGATTTTGGAATTTGAAAACAAAAATGTTTTATGGATCTTCACAATGGAGTTACATTTCTTGTTTCTTAGATAAACCATGTAGGGATAAATATTTCATATTTAAAAATTTGAAAAATTTAAATATACAATATACGTAAGATGTATTCATTAAAGTCCTTAAAAACTGAAAGAAAACATGTACCCCAGTCACCCTTGGCAGTAGAAGATTTGTGCAAGTATGTGGGGCTATGTAAGCCATCCCAGGATGTTATCTTTCAAGCTATAGAGTTACTCCCATACTTCTAAGAAGGAAGGAAATACAGCAGGACAGGTCTCATGGAAAACTCTAATGACCTGAATTCCCTTAACGCAGAAGACAGATGGCCAGGAGGAGAAGATGGGATTAGGCTTGTATACTCCTCTTCAAGTCAGAGCTAAAACTGGTTTGGATTTTGTGCTGGTCTAACTTAGGTACACATTTTGTGTACCTAGTCTTAAAAGTGGTCTGAACACTTGTAGCTCACTCAGCAAGACTGATTCACTCCACATCCCAGTAGCCATATTATCTTCCAGCAATTTTTCTAGCAAGAGTAATATAAAACTTTCTATTTAGAATAAATGTACTTTATCCTGAATAGAAAGACAACATGGGCCTTTGCCACACTATTTGGGAACTCACAGTTTATATGTTGCAACTACTTAGTGATGTAAAAGGCCTCACAGATCTGAATTTTGTGTTCATATATTCTATTAGTCAATAATTAATTGCACTCTCTTGGATTATTGGCCTATAATTGCATCCTTTGTAATAGTAGTGCCTTAAATTTCTCTGATTTCTTTTAGATTATAGGTCACTTTAACTGGTTATAGGTCTGTCTTATAAGTTATTATTTCAAAGGACTTTCATTTTGAAACTTATTTTATTGAGCACATTTTATAAACACATATTTAGTCCATTAAAACCCCACTGTTGGGGCTGTAGAGGTGGCTCAGTAGGAAAAGTGACTGCCTCACATGTGTGAGGAACAGAGTTTGCACCCCACGCTAATGCTAACAGGCACAGCAACATGCTTGCGACCCCAAGCTCAAGAGGCAGAGATGGGTAGGACCTGTGAAACTGGCCAGCTAGTTAGAGTAGCTACATTGGCAAGGTCTTAGTTCCAGCGAGAGACCCTGGCCTCCATTCACATGTCAAAAGTGACTAAGGAAGACCCCGAGGCCAACCTCCACCGTCCAGAAGCACATGAATACATATCTGACTTCCACACATGTAAACATACATGGACAAGTACACTCGGACCATACATACAAAAGAACCTCTGCAAATCCTGATGCTTTTTATTTTTTATTTATTTTTATTGTTTGGAGACATAGACAGCTAAACAGAAAAAGACTCAGATTCACAGCTTGGCATTAGCACTAGCTATGACTTTCCTTACCTAACCATGGGAAGTTATCAAGTGGTTTAACCATTCAAGCTTTCTGTTTCTTTTTCTATAAAAAGAGGTATATAAATCGCCATTTTCCTTTTGTTTGAATTATATGAATACATGACATGGAGACATGATTGAACAGGTATCATAAGAAACAGCAGTAATTCCGCGGATATGCCCTTCTAACAGATCAGCTATGTCACTGAGCAGCGTCCATGTCTAAGACAGGTACATATAATTGATAATCACTAAAGGGAAATGCAGAAATAATCTTGCAACATTTAGCAGCTCGCTAACATCTTTAGTTACAAAGATGGGATAAACTGCAACAAAGAGTTGGCCTGCTGAGCCACGGAGAAAGCAGGGTCCATTAACGAACAGGAGGTCCGTCAGATGTCCTGGGCTTTCTCCTCCTAGGCAGTCAGCATCCACAGAGCATCACTGACTCCAGGCGGTTTAGAACACTTCATTCTAGACTTGTATCTACATAGGGCGGTGGGTTACTGAGAAAACCACGCCTCTTTCTGATCAGTCCCTTTTACTTTCTTTTATTCTTTTTTTTTTAAATTTTTTTATTATTATTTTCTTTATTTATATTTCAACTGCTATCCCGAAAGTTCCCTATACCCCACCCCCACCCCTGCTCCCCTACCCACCCACTCCCACTACTTGGCCCTGGCATTCCCCTGTGCTGGGTCATATAAAGTTTGCAAGACCAAGGGGCCTCTCTTCCCAATGATGGCCGATTAGGCTATCTTATGCTACTGATGCAGCTAGAGACAGGAGCTCAGGGGGTACTGGTTAGTTCATATTGTTGTTGCACCTACAGGGTTGCAGCCCCCTTCAGGCCCTTGGGTAATTTCTCTAGCTCCTCCATTGGGGACCCTGTGTTCCATCCAATGTCTGCTCTCCCGTCCCCAATTCCAGCTGAGAAAATGGGACAAATACACACTTCATTGTTTTAGGTCGGCACAATTATGTTTGAAATATAAGATTTCTAAATTACAGGTACTAGAAACATCTTTGGTGTCTGATAGAGCTAAGGTTTTTAGTCTCCCCCCTTTCCTATGTATATCCATTTAACACTACTTCTATGATTAAACGAATATCTTTAGTTCTTACCTGCTAATTTTTCAGTCCAACCTATTGTTAAAACAAAGTAGAGAGGATCAATCTGAGACACTAAGATGGTTCGTTCACTCCAGAAATGGATTTGAGGGGCAGGAGAGGGAAAAGAGGACATGAGGGAAGGGAAAGGAAGGATTGCCAGAGCAGGTGGGGGAGGAAAGATGGTAAGAATCAATTTATAAGCATGGCTCAATAAAATGTAACAAAGTTTATTGGGCATAATCTTTCACACTAGCCGTTTCAAGTAAAGAAAAAGAAAGGACAAAGGTTTGCGCGTTTTCACACTCCAGGAACAGTCATAAATATTAGACAGCTTGTCCAAGAATTCCAGGTAAAGTCAGAGAAGAAGCATACCTGTTTTAAGGTCATTAAAAGTCAAAGTTAACATAGCCCCTTTTGCTTGGAAAACCTTTTCCAGCCCTTTACCTAAGGTAATGTCTACCTCAGAGGTGAAGGGGAGAGGGGTAAGCCAGGAGGGGGTCATGGTGGGGTGTGTGTGTGGGGGACTGGAAGGAGAGGGGGGCTGAGGTCAGGATGCAAAGTGAATAATTAACTAATGGGGGCTGGAGGGGGGAAAGTTACGGTAGATTGGCTTTGTTCCCAACGTAAGATTTCGAGTTCGAGTTCCTTAGGAACACAGTTGCCAAGGAGAAGCCCCTAGGAGTGTCTCAGCTCCTCTCCAAAGAACAAAGAGTTGGGAGAAGGCTCTACCCAGACTGTTCTTCCAGCGCGCGGTGAAGGAGAAGGCTATCTAAGGGTTGAGAGGGAGAACCTGTCGGGGAATTGGGGGCGGGATTTGGGGTTAAGGAAGGAGTAGGGGGTCCCCCGGCTTCCCCGGGTTGGGGGGTCCCGCCCTCGCCCTTTCCACGGCGGCTCCCCGTTATGAGGCCGCCGTTGCTTTGGAATTTGGAAATGCAGCGCGGCGTGTTCCGAGCACCGGATCCCGGGAGGAGTGGGTGTCGGGCCGCCGGACCCTGACCCTCCCTCCGCCCCGGTGGAGCCCGGCGCGCACGAGCACCTGCCGGGCCACGCTCGCGGCTGCGCCGGCCGCCCGCTCCGCCCCGCCGGCCGCCGTGTGTTTACGTGGAGACGAAGATGGCGGCGGTGACCGCGGGGCCCGTGCAGGCCGGCACGAGTCGCCGGTGAGCGCCCAGCGTGTCCCGAGTGGCCGCGGAGCTCTGCCCGCCGCTTTCTAAACAGATCTTTCCTCTCCACTGCGTCCCAGCCTACCCTGCAGACGCCATGGAGGACGAGGAGAGGCAAAGGAAGCTGGCAGCGGGCAAGGCGAAGGTAGGAGCGCGGCGGCCGCGGGCCGCGTCGGGAGGCGGTGACCCGGGGCGGGGGCTGGGGGAGAGGCCGGGCCGCGGGACTGGGGCTGGGGCTGGGGCTGGGGCTGGGGCTGGGGCTGGGGCTGGGGCTGGGGCTGGGGGGCTGCGGCTCGGACTGAAGAGCCGCCCCCTCTTACTGCTGCTGGAGACCCGATGACTGCACCGCTCGGCTCGGTTCCTTTCTCCCGGGTGCCGCACAAACCCCCCTCTCACCCCGGGTGTTAACTGCCAAGGAATTGCTTTGCAGCCACCACCCTTTCACTTTCCGAAGGGAGTTCGGGGAGTCGGTCAGGCTTTGTGCTTTCCGGAGCGAGGGTTTAGGGTTTTCTTTATTCCGGGAACACCCCTGCGCTGACCATCAGCCTGCCTTCTTGAGGTGTCACGCTGGCACTCTTGGGTGTGTGTGTGATTGGCCTGTGACAGCTGCCTCGGCAATGTCTTGAGTGTGCCACAAGTGCCAGCTGTGAACTTGGCGGTAGGGGCATTTTGGGGTTTTGTTTTTGTTTCTTTTTTAGAAGCTGTTCTTTGTATATTCGTGTTGGAGGTCTTTGTCATGGCACGCTCTTTTGTAGTGTGTGGAATGGAACTTCCGAGCACTGTAAGGTTCCATAGACTAAACAACACCTATAGAATTGATGTTTTAGATAATGTATTTGTTATTATGTATTTGGTAAGTTTGGTTTTGTGTGGGCATGCGTGTATGGCAAGTCATGTATAATCCAGACTTATATGTAGGTATCTTTCAGTGGGCTTACTAAATAATTTGACACTGTTATGAATGGAATAGAATGATTTCTTTGAAAAATTACCTGTTTGAGCTTACCTTTGGACCTCCTTGCTCCCTAAAATGAAATTACCTTTAAGATATAGTCTCTTTTTTTAAAGACCTAATTGTTAGTAGTATATATGGGAATAATTAGGTTATATTTTAAGCTGATTTTTTTTCTATTGTATTTGTTAGTTTTTATGTCAACTTGACACAAGCTAGAGTCATCTGAGAGGCAGGACCCTTAATTGAGAAAATGCCTCCTTAAGATCAGGCATTTTCTTACTAATTGATGTTGGAGGACCCAGCCCATGTGGGTATTGGCAGTCTGGGCCAGTGGGTCCTGGTTCTCTAAGAAGGCAGGCTGAGCAGTCAGTCAGTCCTGCACCCCTCCATGCATCAGCTCCTCCCGTCAGGTTCCTGCCGTTTGAGTTCTTGACTTGACTTCCTTTAATGATGAACCGTGATATGGAAGTGTTGTAAGCTAAATAAACCCCTTTCCTCTCCAAATTGCTTTGGTCATGATGTCTCATCATAGCAATCGTAACCCTAAGACAACTACCTTCCTTTTTTCTTTTCTCACATCATTAACAAAGGAAGCAGGTCGGTAATGAGTAGAGGGCCCTACTGGAGAGATACAGTGGTACATGCTCACCGTTAGTTTGTTAAAAGAGTATGTGCAATAGCTAACCTTGTATTTCTAGAATATAGTTAGTTGATTTCCCATAAGCACCCTCTGTGTAAGGTCAAGATTTGAATGTGTCTCTGGCATTCTATAAATGGAGGGAAAAGCTCAGCTTAGCTTCCCATTGTGCACCCCGAGGAACTGACTGAGCTCATAGCATTGAAGGAATTGGAGGTGTAGTGTGCAGTCTTCCTTCCCTTGTTCTCCCACCCTTTGTTTTTTTAGCAGAATCTTAGACTATAGTCCAGGTGAGCCTAGAGATCGATGTGTAGTCCAGGCTGGCTGGCTTCCGACTCTATGGCAATTCTGTGTTAACCTTCAAAGCAATGGAATTCTGTGTGTGAGCTACAGTGTTCAGATAGATGTCTTATTGACGACTTCATAGTTTCTACTCCCTTCCCTAAATATATTATGTACTAGATAATGTGTGAGGCATTCCTGCTGAGCGTGGTCTGCCCTCATTAGACCTGTCTTATGATTAAATTGCTGCCAATAAATACTTGATTTATCTTTAGAAGAAATTTTGAATTTGGTTTCTACACATGTCTCTTTGTCTTTCAAAATGCTGCCTTTGTGGGGTCGGGGAGATAGATGATTTATTCACTGTGTGAACTGCTTGCTGTACAGGTATGGGCACCGGGGTTCATAGTTGCAGCACCCACACAAAGCTGGATGGCTGGACATGGTGGCATGCATTTGTAACCCAGGGTTTGGGAGACAGGGACAGACAGACCCCTGGGACATTCTGTCCAGTCTTCTAGCCAAAACACCAAGCTTGAGTTTCATCTGGACACCCTGTCTCAAAAAATACTATAAAAGGTGGATAGTGACAAGGGACAGCAGGCTCTGACTTCTACTGGCACAGGAATGTGTCTCTGCACATAATTCATAGCTCTGCCTTTGGGGATGCAATCTCTCTCTTAAAATTACTTTATTTAAAATATTACTTTGTTCTAGAATTGCGCCTACTCTTCCCAGTGACGGTTATATCCATGTGGCTTGTAAGCGGTTCTAGTAATGCAACAACCAGGCATTGAGATAGCCTATGAAGACAACATGAGGAAAATAGTTTTCTCAGTTACCTGAAGGACTGTTCTGCAGCCATTGTTTGTAGAGCCTCAAATGAACATGGGTTGTAAAGTACAGCTTGTGTCTTCAAAAGCACTACATGCATCTTTCACCTGTATAAACATGCTGCCTCTAATTAGGAATGAAAAACCTGTATTGTAAATATGATCAGTGACTGGGGGTGTAGCTCTGTGGTGCAGTGCAGAGCCCTGGATTCAGTCGACATCATAAAGTCCCATTTTTATGGCAGGAGTTGGAAGTGCAGATGTGATGATTGCCTCTGCTCTCTGTGGGCCTGAAGGCAGATACAGGGCAGTGAGTTAAGTGCGGGCGCTCTGCAGTAGGGCCTGTGGTCATTTAGCTTTTCTATTTTGGTAAAGTGTTTTAAATAATGTTCATTTCCTGGAACATTATCCAATGATGCTCTATTATTATATTAATGTAGCTTCTAATTATCTATCAAGTAATAATTATTCAATAAAATACTTGCTTATTGAGCGAACAGAATGAGAACTGAGTCCTCCCTGGGTGCTTCTTTGTAAGTATCTAAAGTTGTTCATTGCTGCCATAAGAAAAGAACAGATAAAATCATTTTCCAAAACCTATTTAGAAGCTTGGTTTTCCATATTTTCTACTTATTAGACTTAGTTGTCTTTAATAATTTGTTTTCATAAATCATAATTCTTAAATCTTTTTCTTGGTAACTGTTTGGTAGATTGTTTCATTGAAAATTTCCATTTATCTAGAACATATAAACACTTTAAAAAAAGCTTGTCATGTATACATTATAGTATATTTTATGAAATGTTTCATAGCAATCTAAATCCAGTACGGGAGAATAAATTATGGTGTATGTATAGCACAAGATCATTCTACAAAGACTTTAAGCTGGACAAATCACCACAAATAGTGTTAGGTTAAAGGCTGTCGGGCTGACCAGCTCAGCCCCCACCCAGTCCCAGATCCAGGGCTCTGAGCTGGCCCACCCAGTGTCTCTCCCACCTGTGAGCTGCTGCACATGTGAAAGGGGCGGATCCACAGCTCAGGACCTCCAGTGTCATAGGACGACAGGCTCCCCTAGTGGACTCCATGTGAAGATGACCGTCCAGTATGGAGGCTGCCGTAGAAGCCAGAGGCCTTGAACCATACCAGTGACCTGCAATGAACATTCCCAGGTAGACATGTGTGGGCAGGTAGACCGTGGAACACACTGTGACATGCTACAGCGTACACGGAACACACTGTGACATGCTACAGCGTACACGGAACACACTGTGACATGCTACAGCGTACACGG
>NC_034591.1:757530-774223 GCF_900095145.1 Mus pahari
CATGCTACAGCGTACACGGAACACACTGTGACATGCTACAGCGTACACGGAACACACTGTGGCATGCTACAGCGTACACGGAACACACTGACATGCTACAGCGTACACGGAACACACTGTGGCATGCTACAGTGTACACGGAACACACTGTGGCATGCTACAGCGTACACGGAACACACTGTGGCATGCTACAGCGTACACGGAACACACTGTGACATGCTACAGCATACACGGAACACACTGTGACATGCCACAGCGTACACGACGAGATGTTTGCTATGCTTGCTTTGTTTACTTATTTTTTTCTTTCACTGGGGAGGTTGTACGGGCAAAGGGCAGACACAAAGGGACACAGAAAAGTTGCTTTTTTTCAGGTATTTGGTCTCAGTAACAGGAAAAGTAATTAACCCGAAAGATGTCTGGCAGGAAGCACCAAAGGCTAGCGCAGCTCCTGTTTTGATGGTCCTAAGCCATATCCCCATCCCCAAATAGTTCTGTAATGATTAGGAAAAATAATTTCTAATACCATTTTAAAAAATAATCAAGCCTGATTGATACAGTATGGTAATGTGTGTGCTGTCTGACACGACTGTCCCATAGAGCATGGTGGCATAGCTAGGTCTCCGACTGTCCTGTGGTCCTGGCCTGGTACTGCTTTACTCCAGCACTGCTTGTGTCATATAGGTGGCTTCTGTATTAGAAGGCATTTGGGGATGCCTGGTTTTTTTTTTTTTTAAGGCAAAGTGTCATGTAGCCCAGGCTGGCCTTGAATTCCTGCTCCTCCAGTCTGTCTCCAGCACTGCAGACGGGTGCCCCAGGCACTCCAGGCCCAGTGGATCTGCCTTGAAATTCTGTCTGTCTTACCCTTTCCGCTGCTCTCCCGTCTCATTGGATCATCTGGCCTTACCGCTTTCCTTTCCTTTGCTCTACTTTGCTGTTTTAGATGTGCAGCAACTGAAGAACCCAGAAACTGGGGATCATAGACGAGTTTGTGAAAATTCCAAGGAGAATGAAGCCAAGCAGATCAGACTTCTCCGCCAGCTTCGTGTCTTTACTTTGTGGTTGTCTTTGCGTTTGCTCTAGGGTCCTCCGTATTAATGTTGTAAAAGCCTGTTCCCTGGAGAGAGATATTACCAGATTATCAAGTATTTTCGGACCCAGGCAAACCCTGTTTACTATGAAATGGTCAGGAATGGCACCACAAGGCTGTCTGTCCTGTGTTGAACCAAACATTTCAGCTCCATTTTAAATGACTTACTTTTCCAAGTAAAATTACTTGGAAATTTACTGTTATATAAAGAGTATTATAATGCAATTATATCTTTAAATCATATTAGGAATGTTTTTAAAAGCTTGGTACATATAGTACAATTTTTATTTTTTTTATTTCTTTTTTAAATTTTTTATTATTATTATTTTCTTTATTTACATTTCAAATGCTATCCTGAAAGTGCTATTCCCTATACCGCCCCCCGCCCCCTGCTCCCCTACCCACCCACTCCCACTACTTGACCCAGGCCTTCCCTTGTGCTGGGTCATATAAAGTTTGCAAGACCAAGGGGCCTCTCTTCCCAATGATGGCCGATTAGGCCATCTTCTGCTACATATGCAGCTAGAGACACAAGCTCAGGGGGTACTGGTTAGTTCATATTGTTGTTCCACCTACAGGGTTGCAGCCCCCTTCAGCTCCTTGGATACTTTCTCTAGCTCCTCCATTGGGGGCCCTGTGTTCCATCCAATAGCTGACTGTGAGCATCCACTTCTGTGTTTGCCAGGCACTGGCATAGCCTCACAAGAGGCCGCAATATCAGGGTCCCTTCAGCAGAATCTTGCTGGCATGTGCATTAGTATCTGGGTTTGGTGGCTGATGATGGGATGGATTCCCGGATGGGGTAGTCTCTGGATAGTCCATCCTTTCATCTTAGCTCTAAATTTTGTCTCTGTACCTATATCCTTTCATGGGTATTATTTTGTTCCTTATTCTAAGGAGGAATGAAGTATAGGGATGTTTTTAAAAGCTTGGTACATACAGTACAATTTTTACAATGGAAGTTTTGTACCAGCGAGGCAGTGCTTTATAGAATAGACAATGTTTAGTGAATTAGTTGAAGTTCTTGGCTTCTTCATTTTTTATTAGCAGTTATGATTTTTATACGCTCACCAGGCATTCACGGTTTGAGTAGCACCAGGTATATGCAAAGAAAAAAGGGCTTGCTTTTCTCTGAGATGTGGACAGCCAGGGTTTTCACCTTCTGTCTTCACGCGCACTTCTCTCCTGCCTTCCTGTTTCTCGTTAGGCGGTCTCCAGGTGTGACAGATGTAGCTTGTCTAGCGTTCTCATGTTCTCAGCAGTGCAGGGGTTGATACCCTCTTCATTCACAGCATGGCAGACCAGGAATTGAAAAGTCATTCATTATCTGCAGGTTTCACTGAAGTGAGAGAAAATGTGTGTGGAAGCTTCTTCAAAGGCAAGGTCTCTGGAGTAAACCCCCAGTGGCAAAGCAGAGGTGAAAGAGACCCAAGGGAGAGCTGCGCCTATTTGAACGGTCTTTGTCCCACCCCTCTGTCACAGCCCTCCTCTGGCTGTCCTGCTTCTCTTCTACACGCTGTTACTCCGAAATGGCAGTACTGTCTATCAAGCTGAAGGGGTCAAGTGACAAACACGTTCTGGGCTATCCTGTGACAAGAATGGAACAAAGGTCTTTGAAAACAATGTCCTATTTCAAGATTCATGTACTTGATTATATGTGTGTGAATGTTTTCCCTGCATGTATGTGTATGCACTATGTGCATGCCTAGTGCCCTTGCAGTTTAGAAGAGGGTGTTGGGTCCCCTGGAACTAGAGTTATGGATGGTTGTGAGCCTCCATGTGGGTGCTGGGAACCAAATCAAGGTTTCTGCAAAAACAAGTGCTCCTGACTGCTGAGCTGTCATTCCAGCTCCAAATGTCTTCACTGTATAAAGAAAAATGGTTCTAGCAAGAGCAATGCTACACAGTGCTCGGGAGTTGTGCTTTAGTGAAATTGAAATTAGCCTTGTCTGACATGGCAGTGACCTGTCGAACATTGATTAGGATAGCGTATTTATTTTGCAGCAATATTCTTCTAAAATTAAAATTTAGAATTCTTTTCAATTGATTAGTATTCTCTTAAACATCCCCACCCCCCACCCCCAAGATGGGATTTCTCTGTGTAGCCCTGGCTGTGGTAGACTGGTCACTCTGTAGACCAGGCTGGCCTTGAACTCAGAGATATGCCTGCCTCTGCCTCTCCAGTTCTGGGATCAAAGGTGTGCGCCACCACTGCTTGGCTAAAACTTTAACCTTTTAACTTGAAAAACTACTGAAAATTTGAAAGTTTGTTAGTTTGTTATAAAGGTTGCATCTCTCTGTCTCTGTCTCTGTCTGTCTGTCTGTCTCTGTGTGTGTGTGTGTGTGTGTGTGTGTGTGCACTGTCTCTGTCTCTCTCTTTCTCTCTGAGCGCGCACTGTCTCTCTGTCTCTCTCTGTGCGCCTGCATGCAGGTCTCTGAGATGGAGAGAATACATGTAATACTGTCCTCTGGCCTAGTAGAAAAGACTCTAGGACTTTGCAGACATTTATTCTCTCATTTGTTTTAAACACAACTACAGCTGTGGACTTTTACTTAGCAAGCACTTACTTAAATTCTTGCAAACTCTGCCATCCTGTTACAGCACATGAATCGCAAGCCTATGCCTTGAAGTATTAGTATCAGTATTAGTAAAGTACTGATAGAAATACTGGATATGGAAAGCTAGTGTTGGATTATTATTTTTTAAATTCCGGTAAGACTCACCTAAGCACAAACCATTCTGAAACAAACTTTTTAGTGGCATAGCTTTACATTATACCATTACCGCCATGCCTATTTTTACCAAACCAGAATAAAACCTTGTGCTGTAGAGATTTTCATTCCCTTGTTTCTCTAGCCAGAAGCAACTGAATACAATTCCAGTTGATTTGTTTATACTTCATCCATTGGTACTGATTTAGGTTGTTTTCACCTTTAGTCTGCGGTGGTCCCTGCTGCTCTAACAGCTGTGTAGCAGTACTGGAGTACCTGTTCATCTCTCTGCTGTGTTTCCTGGGAGTGAGAATCTGGTCATGTGCAGATTGCATTGATACTTTGGCAGGCTGCTCAGGTTATTTTGGACAGTAGCTGTACTGTTGTCTGTTCCTGTTTACAGTGTCTTAAGAATTCAGCTTCTTCATGTTGCACCAGCACCTGTGTCTTCTTTTTTAAGTTATTAGATGCAGAGTGGGATTTAGTTCAGGATTTCCCAGTTATTAATGATGAAGAATATCTTTTCATGTACTTTTTTTTGACCACTAGTGGATCTTTAAGAAAAATAAAATCTTGGTCTATATTTAACAGTGCGTTTACCACCTTATTTTATATATTATATAATTCTGTGTACACATGCATGCACACATGCATGCACAGTGCGTATATACTTATGTGCCAGGAATGGACTGATAGAAACCCATCCCATTGGAGTTACCTTCTTGGGCTTATACAGTTTAAACTCTTGCTAGCCACAAATAAGGTTTTGGTGAGTAGGTTGGAGCATGTATTTCCCTTGCTTGCTTTGTGGGCCAGAGACTCTTTCACAGTCAGCTGTTTCACAAGTGCGTGCAGTTTGCTGAAGCAGGCACCTGTTGGCCTTTGGCCTAGACATTGCTGTCCGTGTCTGTGATGGGAACACATTTGGTCTTGAGTCACGAAAAGATCTTTTAAAAATACATGAACACAATAGACCTATATGTATGGTTCACCAGTGAAAGAGACTTTTGCTATAATATTGTATCCTCTTAAAAAAATCCCATAGTAGTTATCACTCAAACACTATAACTTAAATCACTTGATGCCTGTCTAGGCACAATACATAGACTGTTTATACTTGAGTTAATAGATTCAAAAGTGCTAAATATTCAGACTATCCAGAATTAGCATTGTTCCAGCAGTGGTTTTACAAGGTTATTTAAATTTGTAGTCCATTTTGTACTCTGTAGTATTCTTTTATCCCTTTAGTTCCTGAGCCATGCAATATTTGTTTCCAGTTCATGGTTGTGATCCTTCTGTACATTGCTGTTCACTGAGACTTTTATGTTGTTTGAGTGTCTGTATGTCTAGGGTTGTTCTTTTTTCCTTTCGGGAAGAGGTTAATTTTTTTTTAAAGCCTTAAATTTATTTGAACTATCTGGAACTAATTAAAATATTAAAACCCTAAACATTTTAATGTCTGAATGAAACTGAATAGGTTTATCATTTACACACACTTCAGAATGCAGCAGTATAAAGCTAAGACCACTTCCCTTTCTTGACTCTCAGCACAAAGTCTTTGTTGCTTGCTAAGGCTTGTCTGTCGAGGGCCCTAAGGTTAGGCTCTGTGTTTTTCCTCAGAAGCCACTTTCTGTCCACTGCTTCATTAGCCATTTCCCCAGGGAAGGTTCTGTGCCGTTGGGTGGGACGTGAAACACATGGGTTCCTTTCTCTTGCTGCCGTACAGCACCATGACCCATCACAAGTAGTGACACGAGGGCTTATTTTGCCTTAATGTTCCAGAGCAGTCTGTAGTGGTGGGGAATACATAGCAGTGGACTGCTGGAGCTGAGAGCTGAGATCCTCTTCTGCTGCAGTCGCAAAGCAAAGGAATGGGGCAGTGCTCCAAACTCTCACAGCCCGCCCCAGTGATGTGCTTCCTCCAGCAAGGTGCCATCTCTTAAAGGTTTCATAACCTTGGAAACAGTACTACCCCCTGGGGAGCAGGTGCTCAGATCTGTGAGCCTGTAGGGGCCATTCCTCATCTAAACCTCTGCATCCAGTTCCCAGGGCTGTAAAAAGAAGAGAGGGCGGAGTATCTATGCCACTTTGGCAGTCTGAGAAGGGTTTCTTGGATAAAAGCCAGGCCTGATGGATCTGAGTTTGATCCCCACGGCCCATGTAGTTGAAGAAGAGAACTAGTTCCTGGAAACTGTCCTCTGACCTCCACATAAGTGCCATGGTACCGCCCTCCCTTAAACAGACAGACAGACGGATGTGCGGATAGATGTAAATATTTTACTTAAAAAAAATCCAGATGGACAGCCCAAGTTGTTGGTTTTGGGCAAGACTGTGAAAAATCAGTTTGTGACACATATATCAGAAGTTCTTTTTGAGAGTAGAATTTCTTGAGAAATTTTGTTGTGAAATCAGTGTACTTGTAGGTGGTGAGGTTGGACTAAACCAGGCAAAGGCAATGTAAGATCAAATTGAGTTTGTATTTTTTCACCTTGTGAGTAGGAGACTACCTCTCTCCCTGCCTTTCTTCACATCTGTAAAAACAGGAGCTCTTACAGTAACTGCCTCAGGAACTAGTGTTATACCGTAGAGTTAGCTAATAAAGTTAAAACTCTTGAAACACTGTCAGGGGGCGGGAGATACAGCATAGAGGTTAAGAATATGTGTTGCTCTTGTAGAGAACCTCAGTTTGATTCCCAGCTTCCAACGGTGGCTCAACCATCCTTAAGTCCAGTTGTAGCCCATCCAGTGCTTTCTGACATCAGTGGGCAGCACTCACATATGTGGTACATGTAGGCAGAACACTGACACATAAAATAAATTAATAAATTTAAAGAAAAAGAGACACAGGCTATTGCGTGTTTAAGAGTGTCAGCCATTGATGAAGTCAGGCTATTGTGTTTTTTTGTTTGTTTGTTTGTTTTTGTTTTTGTTTTTCGAGACAGGGTTTCTCTGTGTAGCTCTGGCTGTCCTGGAACTCACTTTGTAGACCAGGCTGGCCTCGAACTCAGAAATCCACCTGCCTCTGCCTCCTAAGTGCTGGGATTAAAGGCGTGCGCCACCACGCCCGGCAGCTATTGCGTGTTTGAGAGTGTCAGCTATTGTTTTCATCTGTGTCATGCTGAAACTTAGATGATTATGGTGAACAGCAGAAAATGAGGCCAGAGAAGGAACGAATGGTCAGTTAACCAGGAACCATGTAAGCATAGAACATAGAACAGCTTGATTGCATAAGTAGTGGGAACTGTTAAAAAGAGGGTGTGTTCATTGTTTTACTTTGTCTCACCTCTGAAAAGTACTTTCCAAGTACTGCATCCATTTTCAGATAGATATGTTGCTACCAAAGCAGTAATGAGTGAATTGTTATATGAAGAAAACATTAAAACCTTGATTTAAACACACACGCACACACACACACACACACACACACACACACACACACACACTCCTGACTTGAGTAGATCAATGAAAAGCAGTCTAATTCAGGTGAGGTTTCTGTGTTTTGAAACAAAAGCTAAGGTGAGTGAAGAAGAGAGAAAGAGCAGTTGTAGAGATGGATCAGAGGACAGAGGAGGATAGTCAGGCTCCGTGGAACCCGGAAAGCCACTTGACTGCTGCTGTTTTCTGTCACTTGCTTCACGTTCTTAGTATTCTTTATTCCTTCCTTTTCAGATCAGCTTTCTTTGACTATACCTGCCTACGCCTGGCCAAATGCAAGGGGGTGGATTCCTAGATCTGTCCTATCCAACGGAGCCTCCAAATACATTTTAAAACCAAAAGAAGGGGCAGATAGCTGGACTGGTGGTACAGTTCCTCCAGTCCTAGCAAAAGCAGGAGGATCAGGAGGGCAGGATAGCTGGGACCACATGAGACCCTTTGTCGGAGCAGAAAGGCCGTGCAGTGTGAATAGGGGACACAAAGAAAAACTGCTTAGCACCAGAGGCCTGTCTACTCATAGAGTAAGTGCACAGCCACATCTTACTGTCTCAGAAGCACCCGTGCTTGCAAGTTTTGACATCCAGGTCACATGGCTTACCAAAATGAAAATTTAGGGTAGGAAGCAAGCTTCATTATTTTGAAAATCAGTGAGCAGTAAGGGTTGGGTACCACTGGCAGAACCAGTTTCCTGACTCTGCTCCACTGAGCCATTGTGTGTTTTGATTTATTGTACAGCAGTTACTTTATTTGGTGTGTATCTGAGGAAGGAGGGATCATCTAATGCTAAAACACAAGCAACAGTGGTAGTGATGAAACCCTGGCTCTGCTGGGTAAGGAGGAAACTATTTGTGCCTGTGTATTCTTGAGCAGGGTGCAAAGGGCCCTTTAGAGGTGGTCTGAGCAGGACAGCTAAGATTCCAGTGAGTAAAACATCACGTGCTGATCCTAGATCCCTTCGCTGGGATGTTTCCCATGTCTTTCTAGATAGTTGACTACCTCTGTTAGTTCCTGCTGAGCTGCTGGGACAAAATGCCATGACCCCGGCAGCTTATGTAAGAGTTTCTTTTGTATGGTACCAGTGTTGATGCTGTAACAGTGAGGTCATCATGGCGGTGGGCCGTTGTTTTGGCGGCTGGATCACTAAGGCAGAGAGCTCACATCTTGAGCCGCAGACATGCTCTAGAGTGAGTGAACTGACTCTCATGCTCTCCTCTAAGGATAGACTGCCTCTGACAAGGCCATACCTCCTACATGTCCCACACAGCACTACTGACTGGAGACCGAGTGTTCAAATACACAAGCGTCTGGGGGGAGCATGCTCTTTCAAACCGCCAGAACCTCTTAGTTCCCTAACTTCAAGAGAAGAATCTAATGGACTCAATGTGTTCTCACCACGGTGAAGTAGGTAGAGAATCAGGGTTGCTGTAAATGGTAGAGGCCGTGCTCACTGCTGCTTTCCTAGAAAGTTGGTTCTGCATACTTTAGACATATGTTTCACTTACAATGGAATACATTCAGTGCGCCTGTAAGGTAAAGATTAATGATAAAAGAACATTTCTGTACTTAGCATCAGTTAGGGGTTATGGTGGTTTCGTAAAGTGCAGCTGCCGGTTCTTCTTCAAGTTCTAGAGTTGCCTTCGGTAGGTAGCTACCTTTCCAATACCAGCCATGAGTTCTCTCTTGTGTAGTGAGCTTCAAGTCAAATTAGAGAGCTGTTGGTTACCACCAAGGTGTGCTTGCCGCTACAGCACCCTTAGGGTTATCATGCCAGGCAGATGAACTGCTGCGGCCCATAGGAGCTGTAGCTAGGTAGTATTGCTGGTAGCTTCCCTCCTTTGGAAGCTGGCATGGCACTTTCTGGTACCATAAAAGCTAATTCTCAGAGAGGAGGCTACCTACAACATTTATATGTTGAGAAAAATACATTCTCATACTCATTCTCTCTCTCTCTCTCTCTCTCTCTCTCTCTCTCTCTCTCTCCTTCCCCCCCCCTCCTCTTTCCCTCTCCTTTCTCTCTTGAATGTTCTTACTATGTAGCCTGACTGGCCTAGAATGCATTATATGTAGAAAAAGTTGTTCTCAAGTAGAAAAGAGATCCGCCCAACTCTGCCTCATGAGTGCAGGGTTCAAGGGTCATGATGTCTGGCTGCTGACCTACTTCTCCCAACTGGGCTGCACCTCCCTAAGGTCCCGCACCCTCTCACAGTAGCAGTGCTAGCTGAAGCCAGGCATTCCTAGCATGAGTCTGTTGGAGGACACTAGGAACCCAAGCTGTACCGCTGACGTGCTCTTAGGCAGATAATTAATACTCATCCTTGTACACCAGCTTCCATATTCTTTTCTTGGTGTTGGCTGACCTCTCCTTACATCTTCAAATATTTCTGTCTCAGGCTCTTTCAAAGCATACATTTAAAAAAAAATCTAAAACCATGTTTTATTGCTTGAAACAATATATTTGTGTGTTTATTTTATTTTTTCTACTGCATTACAGTTCATCAGAGTAGGGTGTTTTTTTTTTTAATCATTTTTTATTTTTTATTTTTTTATTTTTCCCAAGTGTGTTCTATGCATCACAGTGTATTCTCTGGCTTAGCATAAGAGTGGCTACATAATAGACAACACACTCCTATTGAAGAAATGAACTATGTATTAACTACCTAAGAACTGCCAAGTCCTGCCCTGCATGTGTGTAAGACTGGGCAGCCTTCTCTCTTCTGGAAAGCCTTTGAGGAAGTCAGGGTAAGAGCGATTCCTATACTCGACCATCTGTACAGGACTCTGATGCTTAAGAAACCACACTCAGGCTTTTATCTCATTTAATTATTACAGTTTGATGAAGTATCAGTCTGGCCTAGATTAAAAGGTCCTAATGTTAGGGACCCATATTTTGACTAGTGTTTAGCCGAGTTTGGTAAACCCTCAGTGAACACAGAAAACTAAGCAGATTATAAGCAGTCTTTTAAAAAACATAACACTATAGAAATTAGCATATTTTCATATGTAATAGAATGTTCTGAAATTCTTTCTTTCTGGTAATGACTCTTTATGTCACTGTAATTCCTGGGTTTAGGAGTACATGACTGCTTAGTCTTTTCTTCTTGTTCTGGTTAGACTAAGACATTTGCTTGGGGTCTGAACCAGTTTTGGAAGGCAAATGTATATGGACACGTTATCTTTCCAGAAAATCTTGCAACTATTTCTGTGACTACATATGTTAACATTTTTATAATTGGCTTCCAAATGGCAAACACAGATGGCTGGTGTCTGAATTTCCAGCATGTTTTAGAATAAATGTTTTCTCAGTAAGTTAAAGTGTATCACTTCAGTGTCAGGTGGTTACCCAATTGAGTAGTTTTTTTTTTTTTTTTCCTGTCAACTTACCATTTTCAGGTTTAAAATAAAAATAACTTAAATAGCCAAAAAAATTGAATATGTAAGATGATCTTGTTTCTTTTGTTTTTTTTAAAAGTGTGATTAATTGATTGATTTTTTACTTATTTACTTTAAATCCCTCTCACTGCTCCTCTCCCAGTCACCCTCTCCTACAATTCTTACCCCCATCTTCCACTTCGCTTCTCTGAGTAGTGAGGATCCCCCTAGGTGTCCCCTCACCCTGCACATCAAGTCTCTGCCAGCCTAGGTGAATGCTCCTGCACTGAGGCAGATGAGGCAGCCCAGCTAGAAGAACCTATCCCACAGACAGGCAACAGCTTTTGGGATCGCCCCCACTCCAGTTGTTTGGGACCCACAGGAAGACCAAGCTGGACATCTGCTACTTATCTTTGGGGAGGCCTAGGTCTTGCCCTTGTATGTTCTTTGGTTGGTGGTTCAGACTGACAGCCGAAGGGGTCCAGGTTAGTTGACTCTGTTGGTCTTCCTGAGTTCCTATCTCCTTCTGGGCACAGCATTCCTTCCTCCTGTTCTCCCATAAGAGTCCCCAAGCTCCATCCACTGTTTGGCTGTGGCTGTCAGCCTCTGTCCTGAATCAGCTGCTGGGTGGAGCCTCTCAGAGGGCAGCCATGCTAGACTCCTTTCTGCAAGCATAACAGAGCATTATGAATAGTGTCAGGGATTGGTGCTTGCCTGTGGAATGGCTCTCAAGTTGGGTTGGTCATTGGTTGGCTATTCTCCCAGTCTCTGCTTCATCCCCCACGTCTGCATTTCTTGTAGATAAATTTAGGGTCAAAAGTTTTGTGGGTGTATTGGTGTATCTATTGCTCCACTGGGGTTTCTGCCTTGCTACAGGAGATGGCCTCTTCAGGTTCCATATCCTCAATGCTATAGAAGTCACAGCTAAGGTTACCTCCACTGGTTCTTGGGTACCTTACTTCATCCCAGGTCTCTGTCTCATTTTGGAGATGTTCCCCTCCTCTTCACCCCTGTCAGTTGCAAAATTTGCATTCATTCTCATAGCTATATAGCCACCTCTTCTGCCCCTCCCCACGCCTGACCCTGAACTCCCCTTTCCTCTCTCCATCCCCTCTCCACCCACTTCTTCATCTGCCTCTTAGGACTGTTTCCCCTTTTAGTGAGATTCAAGCCTCCTCACTTGGGCCTTCCTTCTTGTTTAGCTTCTTTGGGTCTGTGGAGTGTAACATGGCACTTGTATTTTATAGCCAATATCCACTGATCAGTGAGTACATACCATGCATGTCCATCTCACTCAGGATGATAATCACAAGTTCCCTCCATTTGCCTGCAGAATTCATGATATCTTTGTTTTTAATAGCTGACTAGTATTCCATTGTGTAGATGTACCACACTTTCTGTATTCATTCTTCAGCTGAGGGACATCTCAGTTGTTTCCAGTTTCTAACTATTATGAATAAAGCTGCTATGAACATAGTTAAGCAAGTGTTTTTGTGAGATGTTGAATCATCTTTTGGGTTATATGCCCAGGAGTGGTATAGCTGGGTCTTGAGGTAGAACTATTCCCAGTTTTCTGAGAAACCACCAAATTGATTTACAAAGTAGTTGTACAAGTTTGCACTCCCACCAGCACTGGAAAAGTCTTCTCCTTGCTACGCATCCTTGTCAGCATGTGCTATTTCCTGAGTTTTTGAGCTTAGACATTTTGATAGGTGTAATTTGGAACCTCACAGTTGTTTTGATTTACATTTCTCTGATGACTAAAGACTTTGAATGTTCTTTAATAGCCTCTTGGCCATTTGAAATTCTCTGTAGCTCTGGACCCTAATTTTAAATTGGGTTATTTGGGTTGTTGGTGTCTAACTTCTTGAGTTCTTTATAAAATTTGGCTATTAGCTCTCTGTCAGATGTAGGGTTGGTGAAGATCCTTTGGCTGTTGTATTGTCCTATTGACAGTGTCCTTTGTTTCACAGAAGCTTTGCATTTTTATGAGGTGTCCTATTTATCAATTGTTGATCTTACAGCCTGAGCCATATGTGTTCTGTTCAGGAAATTGTCTCCTGTACCAATGTATTCAAGGCTATTTTGTACTTTCTCTCCTATGAGATTTAGTGTATCTGGTTTTATGTTGAGGTTCTTGATCTATTTGGACTTGAGTTTTTTTTTTTTTTTTTTTTTTTTTTGCAGGGTGATTAATATAGATTTATTTGTATTCTTTTACTTGTAGACATCCAGTTAGACCAGTTAGACCATCACTATTTGTAGAAGATGCTTTCTTTTTCCATTGAATAGTTTTGGCTTCTTTATCAAAAATCAAGTGTCCATAGGTGTGTGGGTTTATTTCTGGAACTTTGATTCTATTCCATTGATTGACCTGTCTGTTTCTATATCAATGCCATGAAGTTTTTAATCACCGTTACTCTGTAGTACAATTTGAAGTCAAGAATGGTGATTCCTCTTGAAGTTCTTTTATTATTCAGGATTGTTTTGGCTATCCTGGGTTTTTTGTTTTTTCATATGAAGTTGAGATGTCTTTCAAGGTCTATATTTTTTTTTAAATAAGCACAATTCATGCTGGAAAACTTGCATATATTATTTTCCTCAGATTTTGAATTGTTTTCTTAAGATTATAGTAGAAAGGTAGTTTTACGTTTTTCATTAGCTTAATGAGTACTTAGAATATTTAATTCCAATTCTGAACCCTGGGACTTGTAGAGTTGTAGAGTTGGATGTGTTTTGTGTTGTGTCATTTAAGCCATCAAGAGGTTAAAATTATTACTTCACAGTGTCTTCCCTAAGTGACGTCTTCCCTCTTTTATTCAACATATACTTAGTGCGCAGTGTTCTGGGACTAAAGTCCTTGCTATCAGGCATCTTCTACATAGGTAACCAAGAGAAATTATGACCCCATAGACTCAAGTAAAACAGACCGAAAACAATGTCTCTGCAATTTTATGCCTTTTTAGAAACATCCCATTCAAATACAGTTGTAGAATTGGTCTCTTTGTGCATGTCCATGTGTGTCTTCTCCATTGGGTTTAGTCGTGCATGCTGTTGCCTCTGCTTTTTAGTCAACCTTTCCATAATTTGGTGTTTAGTCTTTCAGATCTCTGTGTACTTACACATCTGAGTAAACACTAGCTATAAGTGATTTGTATGGAGTAAATAATTGAAATGTGAAACTAAATGACATTACAGCAGCTTCTGAGGTGTGCTCTTAAGAATTCCATTCTCAATATTTTTGGCATTGCATCCTCCCTGAGGGATCCTTTCTTTCTAAATGATGAGCCGGGACTTCTGATTCTATATATGGGTAGCATTTTAATAATAATCCAGTCAGTTTATTTTTAAGAATAGATCTATCCTACAAAGTACTTTAACTGCATTTCAGCGGCTTAATAATGTACAAAGAGGCAGCTGACCCTGCACCTGTTCTTCAGGCAGGCGTGAATCAGGATGACTGAAGACTTAGGAAAGCCCTGGCTGTGGTCTGTCTTTATATTGTATAGCATTAGCAGCTGAATTAATTTCTTCAAAAAATAGGGCATCCCTATGTATATTATTTTACAGTTGGTAAAGTTTAAAATACTATATTTATTCATAGTCTGTCATATTTTGATAATGATATTAACATCATTAGTAATACTGCCTTAGCATTATTATAAAATAACTTATAAGCTATCTTTTTAGCTAATGTTGTAATACAGTAATATTATTAGTATGATCCTTTTTTCAAAAGCTCTAGGCCTTATTTTTGGTTATCCCTAGAATGATTAAAGAGCTCAAATTTAAGAAGTGCTGGTTAGTATCTTTTTCATAGGAAAGAAATTTTATTTAAAAGAAAGAAAAGAAAATTTAGGCTGGGAGACGGCTCTGGATGCAAAGTGCTTGCTTATGCAAGCAAAGTGTGGGTAAAAGCCAGACATGGTGGTGAGAAGCTATAATTTCAGCACAGTGGGGTATGGTGGGGACATAGGTAGAGACAGGAAGATGTCAGGAACTTGCTGGCCAGTCTACCGCAGTCAACGCTATGAGCGACTGCTTCAGTGCAGTGATAGGGGATGGTTCCTGAAGTCAGCCTCTGTCCACATGTGCACATACTCAGGCAAGCACATTCACATGCACGCACATGTACACACACACACACATACACACACACAACCACACGTACACACACATACACACACACAAACACACACATACACACACAGACACACAGACACACAAACACACACACACATACACACACAACCACACGTACACACACATACACACACAAACACACACATACACACACAGACACACACACACACACACACACACACGCTACTCACAAGTACACTTAAAGAGAAATTACATTTAGGAAAAACCACCTGTAGTTTAAGTTGTGAACATACCAAAATTGAAGTACATTTTTTGTTTTCCAAAATTTACCTATTGCTGTGAGTTTAGTGTTATTAAAATTCAAACTAGATATGATTGTTCCTAGTTGAAGCCTGAGACCTGCTTTGTCTCTAGTAAGGGGAGTTGTAGATGCCTTTCTTTTTATAGCAACTGTACTGTGATTCTATTTAATATCCACTACTGTGTGATGAGTATTGCCATTAGCAGTAATGGTTTGAATTAATATTTTTATAAGTGTTCGCCAGAGTTTACTCAGCATTGTGTTGTATGTGGAATGATAATTCTGACTAGATGATGATATCTTATGTATGTCCTAGCCTTGTGTTGAACACATTGTATAATAATAAAGAAAACTTATACCTTTTACCTTTTCCTTTTTTCCCATGATAGATGAAAGTGTTTGCTGAATTACATGTTTTAGTACACGTCCATTTCTCTTAGGACTTTTTCATCAGTGTCTTAATATTTTAATGTTAGATACATCCTTGTTTTAATTTTTGTTGACTACTTAAAAAAAAAGGGCATTTACCTTTAATTTATAGCAAGGGGTGCCCAGGATTAAAATTATTTCTTTTAGAAATAATTTAAATAAGAATGGTGCAGTGATATGGATAGTACATACAGATAGCTGTCACTAGGCTAATCTTGGAGGGCCAGAAAGCCTCACTCTAGAATGTACAGTGTTTCCACTCTTCCTTTATAGACAAGGCGAGAAACTACACTTATAGTTGATTCTTTTGGCACAGGCTAATTGTCTTTAGAAAACCCACAAAGGGTGCATTTGAACTCCGTGTGTGTTGTGCTTTCAGACAGTTTGAAATCTTCAGATAATGCTCGGAGTGGAGCGACAGAGCGTCTCACCCTCCAGCTTCTGACTCTGAGCTGATGTTCTCTTGAAGACATTTTCCTTTCTTACATCAGTGTGGCAGTGATCACTTTCATAAGGATAGGACGCCTGTCCTTAGTTTGTCATTCATTCTTGAGATAGTTTGAGTTTTTAATAAAGCGACTCAGCTTTAACAATGGTAAAAAAAACTCCTTAGATGAGTGTAATGCCACTTTGTTTCTTCCTCTATAGCTTGCTCGGTTTCGACAAAGAAAAGCCCAATATGATGGGGACATTCTGAAGAAACAGAAGAAGAAAAGAACGGCAAGCTCTAAACATGATTCAAGCTTACATACTGATGAACAGAGTGGTGAGCTCCGCACAGAAAGTCCTCAGAGGGTAGACTCGGCCGGGGGTCCTGATTGCTCTGGGGCAGAGGTAACGCAGCACGGCCAGGTCTTTTCTGCTGAAGTAAGTCCTTCAGGTTTTAGCATGGTTTTAAGTGGAGCATCGAGAATGACACTGGTCGTGAGCACACTGTGCATTTAATGATGACTTGCTTCTTCTCATAAGTCTCAGCACTGTGGTAAAAAATCTAGACCTAAAATGAACAATAGCCTCTGAGTGAGCCTTGTGAGCTTCATTCAGCAAACCTTTCCTGAGCACTCACAATGCAGAGATGAGGAACGCAGAGACAAAGAACAGCAGCTACTCCTAGCGGAGTTTATTTGACTTACGATTCCAGGTTCTGTCTGTCCCACCATCGCAGGTTCTGACTGTTCTACCATCGCAGGTTCTGTCCAGTTCACCATTGCAGGTTCTGTCCAGTCCACCATCACAGGTTCTGTCTGTTCCAT
>NC_034591.1:774700-787579 GCF_900095145.1 Mus pahari
AGGCTCTATCCAGTCCAACATCGCAGGTTCTGTCCAGTCCATCATTACAGGTTCTGTCCAGTCTACCACTGCAGCAGCAGTGTACCTGGCTCTCAAGAGTATAGGGCATGCCAAAGCCAGCCTTGTGTGTGTTACTTGGGTATGTTCGGAAGGGTTAGAACAGTTGAAATATGAGAGGGAGTTAACAAGAGCTGAAAGAAAAGTGAGGGAAGCAACCTCAACACAGAAAGAAAAACATTTGCAAAGATAAAAAGTGGTGTGCTGTGTAACCTGGAAACAGGAAATTTGATTTCATATGGATCCCAAAGTGATGAGATAAGTTTGAAAATTGTACCTGGCCCAACCCCCATGGAAGGAGTCCAATAAATCCTAAGTTCCCAAGAATCATCCCCTTGTTTAATGATACAACTTTCTGAAATGGGAGAGTTAGAATAGATTAAAATGGTTGGTAGGTGGTTGGATCACCAACCAAGACCAGAAATAGAGGGGTAGGTTGCTCAGGAGTATTGGGAGGGTAGATATTATCTGAATTTTATGCTACAGCACGTTTCTATAGAAATAAGATTAGAGTAGATAGAGAGTAATGCTCAGTACCGAGGTAGGCAGTGGAGACATGTTACATTCCTCATAAAATCTGGTCATCATGTGTCTGGATGTACGGGAATATGGTTGCAAAAGAAGAGTGAGGAGCTGAGGTTGGTCGCACCTCTCAGAGACTTCAGCACTTGGGAGGCTGCAGTGGGATGTCCTACCTTCATTTCTAGTATTGTAATAAATACCATGATAGAAATAAGGTGGACAAAGTGTTTATTTGACTTATGATTCCATGATCTGCCTAGTCCACTGTTGCAGGTTCTGTCTATTCCAAACTAGGCCAGCCTGGTTTGCAAAGTGATTCTAGGACAGGCCGAGCTACATAGTGAGACCCTGTCTTGAAAGAAAAAGAGAAAAAAATAAAAATAAAAAAACAAAAAAACTAAAAAGAATAAATAAATAAAAAGTCACTTGCTTGCCAAACCTGATGAGCTGAGTTCTGTTCCCAGGACCCATGTGGGTGACGTTGCCATGTGACCTCCATGCTGTGCTGCACGTACACACGAAGGAAATAAATGTGGTTTTCAAAAGGAAACATTGAGAATGGCAGCACTGAATTGTTTGGAGGGGAACATTCTGTTTCCCCCAAGTATTTTGCTTGGTGTGTGTAGTGTTGTATATTTTGGGATTTTTGTAGATCTACTTTATCAGATAATGGAACTTCCTTTCCACTCGGGAATCATTGAGTGGTTTTATGTGTTTAATTATTTATTTTGCAATGCTGGGGTTCAAATCCAGGGACCTGTGAATACTCAACCAACACTTTATCATGGATTTACGTTCCTAGCCCTCAGCTACACATCATAAAAGTCACACATGGATATACAATCACTTATGCATACACAACAACACATCAATCAGTCAAGCAAGCAAGCAAGTAAGCAAGGTAGTAAGTAAGGTTCTTGAGTTAGGAACCTTTGTTACAGAATTTTAGAGTAGAGCTCAGCTTATTTCTTTTTCTGTGAGTAGTTACACTACTTAGGAAGGGCATTGCAGGACTGTGATCTTGAATGTTAAATAATAATTCCATAGGAATAGATGAAGAATAAATCAGTGATAGTTAATATTTATAAACTCTCTGAGTTTCAGGTTAGGGAATGCATGTGCGCACATGCACACACGCACATGCACGCACGCACACGCACAGGTGGGTGTGACAGGAAAAGCGCTTTTGGAATAAGAAGAAATAGGATTTATTTGTTTGTTGTACTAAGGGAAGCCTTGAGTGCCACTGTCCTTATGACCAATACTGGAATAAAGTAAAAGTGTTTAATTTTTACTATTTTATAAGCATGGGAATTTTGGCTGTAGGGGTTTGTGCTTGGCCTTCATTCACGCAATGCCCATGGAGGCCAGGAGAGAGCATCAGGTCCTTTGGAGTGGAGTTCCACTGGTCACAGGCCCCACGGCCTCTGAACCCTCTCCCTGGCAGAGCACCAAGGGCTCTTAGCTGCTGAGCCACTCCTCTAGCAGATGTTTTGAATGAATGCCGTTTAAGTTGTAAAGTCAGTATAGTAACAAGGGATGCTATTTGTTTTCAGGGAATTACTTTTAGCATCAAGATTTTATGATACTTTTGAAGAAATGAGACTATTGGTGGTAGCATGTAAGTCTGTTTTCTTTAGGAGTTATAACATTTAAAGAAATCAAACCTTGGTGCTTTTTGCTTATGAAGGATAGGTACTATGTATAACATAGTTCTCATGATTTTTTTTTTATATAGAGAAAAATTACCTTTCAGACATTAATTCATAAGTGAAATTTTAAAGATCTGAATAATTTCTGTTAGGTTTTGGTAGCATCTCACACGGTTTTAGTAGCATTTTATGTAGTTTTCATTATGTTACAAATAGTAGTTTCTTATTGAAAGTAAAATATAGGTAAAATTGTTTCTTGTAAAATATAGTAAAAATTGCAAATTGTTTTTCCTTTTATTTTAGCCTGAAAATGAAATTTCTACCACTGCAGATGAATGTAGCTCTGAGGTAAGATTAACATGTCATAATTTTAAATGGTATAAGCAAAAATAGTTATTTTATATCTCTAAAATTATTAATTGCTGGTGCTTTGTTTCTTGTATGGTTTGCATGTTCTGTTGCATTTCTGTAAATACAATAAAATAGCAACAGCATAAATGGTTAGTTTCCAATATTCTGAGTAAAGCTTTTCACAAATGTGTAGATTTATGTTAACCATATGGACTTGTTTGTTGGCACTACTGCTGTGACAGTGGCTTTAGGTAAGAAACTGTTAGGTGGATGTGACCTCTCTGTGATGTGTTCTCCTTATGTCCTTGTGATTAGTATCACTTATGTGCTGTGGTGCGTGTGTATCCTTTTGTCCTAGTCTTTTAAATACCATCTCCGTTTCCTTGGTCCAGGGTTAGAGAACATGACAACCAGTTTCTTACTGTAAATATGTCAGCAAATTAGTATATTTCATAAGATTCAATGTGTTGTGGTTGCTAATAGTAAAGAGAACTATTTATGCTTAAGCTAACATAGCACAATTTTATAATAATAATAATAATAATAATAATAATAATATGGGTAGCACTTAACAAATTTAATTTATTTTAGAGCTAAGAATATTCTTACTTGTAGACTGACCAGGAAAATAACCAACAATGAATAAATAAATGGGTATCTGAATAACATTATGTCAAATTTCCTCTGTGGTAAGTATGGATTTAAAATCACAAATTCTAAAACCATTGAAAAATACTGTACCAGAAAAGTTGTCTTTTAGAATAGGAGAAATTGGAACTTTTTAAGATAAGTACAAACTAAAGTCAGTCATGTCAACCACACTAGTGATGTAAAGTCCCACACGTGGACGGTGAAAGAGAACCTCACAGAAGCACAGACGGAGTCAGCCTCGGAGGAGCAGATGAACTGAGGAAAAGTAGATAAAAGCCACTCATGTCTCACTCTGTACATAAGCAAACCCCTAATGTGTGTGAGGGGAAAGCCAAAACCGAAACAAAAGACAGCTCAGAACCAGAAAACAGTACAAAGAGTTACCAGAAGCAGCAAGGTTTTCTCAATAATAGCACTAAGTGTCGTATCAAATTTCCTATTAAAAGAAACAATGGGGTGGCTGAAAAAAACAAACAAGATACAATTATTTGTTGTCTGTGAGAATACATCTCACTGGCTGACACACTTTAGACTGAAAACAAAGGAGTCAGAGACCCTGTGCCAGGCAAGAGAAAGCTTAAAAAACAACACAGGCGTATGTGTAGCTTATAAAGTGCTCCTTAGACCAAAGTTGTCAGGAAGTATAAAGAAGGTTGCTGCACATTAGTAAAGTCAGGCCAATCCTGCTTTCTAGCACTTTCAGCCCTTTTGGTATACGAGAGAGAGAGAGAGAGAGAGAGAGAGAGAGAGAGAGAGAGAGAGAGAGAGAGAGAGAGAGAGGGGGGGGGGGGGGGGGGGGGGGGGCGGCAGAGGCGAGAGAGAGGGGAGGGGGGAGGAAGGGAGGGAGGGAAGGGAAGGGGAGAGGAGGGGAGGGGGAGGGAGACAGAGAGACAGACACACACCTCCACAGAAGGAGATGGAGACCTTGATGTGATGCCAGTTTCTGTGTTAGAGCATCGTTAGTGTCTTATCCCAACAGGCAGCTTTCCTTCTCTAGTTGCTCCCCACTGCTTCTGATGCCTTGGTCAGGATTTGCTGTCAGATATTAGCAGGCTTTTCCTATATGACTTTGGTGAAGATAGGCAGTGCTGTGGCTAAGATTGACATCCTAAACAGTTTGGGAACCACTGTCAAGAGTGGTGCCAGAGCCTTCATAGAAACTCTTTAGGCTGGTGCAAACATCTCTGTGATTGAACACTTGGGTTTTGGCTTTTAGCATGCCTATCTGGTGGCAGACAAAGCATAAAACATGATGATGAACAATAGACTTGAGAGCCTTCTGCTGGGGCTGCTTCACTGTGCCTGTCAACTATAGTAGCCTGTTAGCTGGGCTACCAAAGCAACCTTTGTTCTTAGAGAAGACTGGACTCCTTTGTAGGGGCTGGGGAGATGCTCAGTCTGTAAGCCTTGCTGCACAAGCATGCGTTCCACAGCTTGGTTCTAGGTGTGGTTGGTTGTTTGTGTAATCACAGCACTGGGGAGACCAAGACAGGAGGATTCCTGGGCTTTGGGGGCAGCCAGGCTAGCTGAATCAGTGAACTCCAGAGTGCTGGAGAAAAACACCTAACACTGAGCTCTGGGCACACATATATATACTCAAAGGCTGTAGCAGCCCATAGCCTTCATATGGAGAAGCAGTATGATCTGGGAAAGGAGGAAGGGGCAGTGTAGGCACTCAGGTGTATGAGGAATGAATACATTTAAAGTTGTTACATGTCTTTTAGGTGCTTGAATTCTATTTAAGTTTATCACTAAATACGATTTTGCCCGTAAGGCTTTTTTTTTTCTTTCTTTCTTAGTCCTAAAAAGACTGGAATAGGACAATGACTCAGTAAAGTGTTTGCCACACAAGCACGAGCTTGGATCTGTACCACAGCACCCACATAAAACACTTGGAAATGTGTATCTGCAGTCCCTGCACGGGGGAGGCAGGGATGGGAGGATCAGGGTTAGCTGGCCAGTAAGTGGAGCTTGATTTGTGGTCCTCATGCTTAGTGAGAAACCTTGTCTCAAACAACAGCAGTACACACTGCATCCACCCAGCTCACACATATCCCACAAAACACAAAAATACTGTTATCAGGTATGGATTACATTTAGTTTAAGATCATAATATATCAGGAAATTGTTTTTATACAGATAAATGGCTGCAATTCTGTGATGAAACCAAGAAAGCCTACAGATACCTTAAGGGTACAGTATTTAAACTGTTCATGATACTAATGTGTTACACTGTAAAAAGGCTCCCAGCTTACTAACAGCTTTCTCTGCATGCACTTCTTCCTGTGTGCCACTTACATTGTACAAAACCATTTATCTCCTTTTTTCTGTGACAGTTGTAACAAAGTGCAGAAATCCTGTTTATGTTGTTAAGGTGTTAATCTCATTAATAACAAAGCAGCTTTCTAATGAACTTGCAGGAGTTAGGAGTGTTTTAAAGTAGATTTTGCTGTGGAATTTTAAAGTTTGTCCCTGTCCTTCAAGAGTGTCACTAGGATTTAATTATTAAAAAAATCTTGGATTAATTTAGGAAGAAGAATTTTCACTTGATGACTCTTACTCTGAACAAGCTCAGTCCAGTCAGCCCTGTCTTCAGATGGTGGGAAAGGAGTTGGCCGAGAAGCACCACGATACTGAAGAGTTGACTCAGGAGTTGGAAGAGATGAGAGCCAGCTTTGGGACCGAGGGGCTGAAGCAGGTGTGCCCACTGTGGCTTTGGTTGGTCGCATTCCTAGGAGACAGGAATGGGAGTATATGTGTGTTCTTTAAATACAGAGCTTTGGAATGGCGACTTAGGTCACTTCATAATTTTTGTTCTTGTATATAGATAGCATAAATAACGCTTATTTAAAATGAAGATTACAGAAAAACAGCCGAAATATGTGGACTTTTAAAACTTAACCATATAAAGTCGCTAGAGTGAAATCATTCCCTTAAGACAGACTTTTTTTTCCCTGTAATCCACTTGAGAGAAAATAGGTATAAACCACAAAAAGTGTGACTTAAACCTATTAGGAATGTCAGCAAGTCAACAGGAGTCTGATACAGCTGTGTCCTGAGAGGCTCTGCCAGAGCCTGACAAGTACAGAGGCGGATGCTCCCAGCCAACCACTGGACTGAGCACAGGGTCCTCAGTGGAGGAGTTGAGAAAGGACTGAAGGAGCTGACGGGGTTTGCAACCCCATTGGAAGAACAATATCAACCAACCAGAACTCCCCACAGCTCCCAGGGACTAAACCACCAACCAGAGTACACATATGTCTCCAGCTGCATATGGAGCAGAGGATGGCCTTGTTGGGCATCAGTGGGAGGACAGGCTCTTGGTCCTGTGAAGGCTTGATGCCCCAGTGTAGGGGAATGCCAGGGTGGGGAGGTGAGAGGGAGTGGGTGGGTGGAGGGAGCATACTCATAGAAGCAGGGGTGGGGGATAGGAGAGGGGGCTTCGGGGGGCGGGGTGAACTGGGAAAGGGGATAACATTTGAAATGTAAATAAAGAAAATATCCAATAAAAAAAAAAGAGAAGACTGTTAAAAAAAAAAGGCAAAAAGCTGACCCAGTGTTCACTGTTTCTCTTAGTTACAAGAATTTGAAGCCGCCATTAAACAACGAGACGGCATCATAACTCAGCTCACTGCTAACTTGCAGCAAGCAAGAAGGGAAAAGGATGACACAATGATAGAATTTTTAGAGTTGACAGAACAAAGTCAAAAATTGCAGATTCAGTTCCAGCACGTAAGTATTACTAATCCAACAAAGTTTATTGTTGTCTTTAATGAATTATATACCTTTTCACTTTGCAGAACAAATCAGAGCTCACTCAGAAGCCATTTGCTTCTTATAATGTACTGAAAAATGGTAAAATTAGGTTGTTATATTAAGCAGGAATTTGAATTCCTATCTTGTGAGTGGTTTCCTGCTGTTGTACAGCATCTTACTAAGGCAGACCGAGTAGATTTTGTAGGGATTCCTCTGGAGTTGCACTGTACCTTCACAGTCCTGGTGTGGTTTCCGTTAGGTTCTAGGTGGGAACTGGACCTACACCTCCCATTCTCTTCTCGTTCACCTGGGGAGTGCAAGCTGAGGTCAACTTGACCCAAGTAGAGTTATCAGAAAGGAGGAACCATGAGCTGAGAAAATGCCTTCATAAGATTGGGCTGTAAGGACTTTTGTTATTAGTGATTGGTGGAGGAGGTTCCAGCTTGGAGTGGGTGGTGTCATGCCTGTGGGGATCATCCTGGTTCTAACAGAAAGCAGACTGAGCAGGTCAGCAGGTAGCACTTCTCCATGACTCTGTGTCACCGCCTGTCTCCAGGTTCCTACTCTGCTGACTTCCTTTGATGATGAACTATGAAGTGGAGGTGTGAGCCGGATAAACCCTTTCCTCCCCAACTTGTTTTGGCAGTGGTGTTTCATCATTTAGATCTGGTAACTCTGACTAAGGCAGAATCTCACTGCATTGATCAGAGTTTGACAGCAAGTAATACAAAACAAGTTGAAATATCTTAAGCCAAAGAATTTAATGTAAATAGACAGAAGTCTGATACAATTTAGGGGCAGAAGTACAGGTAGGCCTCTGAAGGGATTGGAGCTAGAGTCTGAAAAGTTACAGAGTCTAGAAGTATGTTTCTGTCCCACTTCTCCTGGTGTTTAGTTCTTACTCCTGTCTCTTACTTAATCTGCTTTTTCTGATTGATCATATGAAAGATAATTTATCAGCTCAGTCAGTCCAGGCACAACAGCATGTGTGCTAAAATCTCAACCCCCTGAAGAGAACAGAGGTCAGCGGAGCAATACTGCAGAAGTCTGTTCATCACTAGTCACTTCAGAATTGAGCATGTTGAAGGTTCTTTCTGTTTCAGTTACAGGCTAATGAAACTCTGCAAAACAGCACTCTTAGTCGGACGGCGACAGACTTACTGCAGGCCAAACGGCAGATCTTTACTCAGCAGCAACAGCTGCAAGATTATCAGACAAAGGAGGAGGACTTCCAAGCGCAGATTTCTTTTTTACAAGAGAAATTAAGAGCATTTGAAATGGTAAGGAAGCCAGCTCATGTGTAGTAATTTTGTAACTCACTTTTCTTAGTCGTATTTCTCTCTTTTATGCATATAAATTATAAAATTTTATAATTAAGGCAAAGCTGTTAAGATAATAAGGCCCACTATTATGCTCCTACAGGCGAACTGCATATGTTAACTGGAGTCTTTGGAGAGCCTAAGTTTATAACTCAAATATCTTGCTTTTTCCATCTGAAGTATTCCTGGTTTTGCTATACTAAAATTCTGAAAATATTTTTGTAACAAGATTAAATTTCGTAGGTTTAGTTAGGAAATCTAAATCAACTGATTCTACAAATTATGCTCTATTTCTTGGAAACATAGCTAGGAAATCAGTGCTCTTTGTGGCAAGGGATGGCAATATGTATCACATAGTTTATAATCTGAAATTCTAAGAACAGCCCGTTCTGAAAGCCTCTTGCTTTTATTATTTTTTCGAATGAGAAATAAAAACTCAAAAGTGGTTTGTTGTTGGTCTCTCTACTCATACCAGAATTTGGATTTAAACTGTCCATGTGGCCTGAAGGCAGGATAGAGCTCTTGTACCACGCTGCCTGTTTTTGTATGTAACACATGTGTTATATAACATAGCGAATCGAAAGCACAGCCTGTTTTGTTTTTTAGGCTCAGAAAACTTACTTTTGGTACTGAGTTCTAAGCTAGGGTAGATGTAAACTCAGGTTGTTCCAAGTTCAAGAGACTGCTTAAAAATTCAAACATAAGATTATTAATTTGCAATGATAAGTAATGATCTTGAGTTACTATATATTTCAGGTCCATTGGATTTCATTTTCTTTCCATGGACAAATGACCTTAAAAAGACAAACAGTAGTTAGAAGGCTCATTAGTGAGCGGATGGAAGGCTATCAGGCACTCAGATGGCATGGCATTAGACTGAGATGAGCTGGTGTGTGCATCGCATTGGAGTGAAGTTTATATCTGTGTGCTGGAGTTCTTTAGTCCAGTGTACCGCATGCTCCCAGCACTGCTTGTTTTTTAATTATTGTATTTATACTGAGTATGGTTGGGTGTTCCTTCTGTCTTTGGAGTACTGTGAAAACACACACACACACACACACACACACACACACTGGGCTCAGGGTATGGTTTTTCTAGAGGGACAGTGTTCTCAAAGGCCTTGGTCTTTTTCCTTGAGAGGAGCACTCTAGCAGATGTCAGATGGTTTTCCTCTGTCATGTCTTGACTTTGGAAGTGTTACATTCATTCAGAATGCCTTTGAGTTATGTTTGCCAAGGACATTTGTAATATAAGTCGCCAGCTTATGATATCTCTAACCAGTTCTGTGGATTTTATTTCGTGTTTAGTATTTGGATCTGAAGCCTTTACTCACAGAGATAAGTAAATAACAGATCCAAACTCTGCCTAGGCTTCTGCTCAACTTGTTGCTTTGATGTGATTGTAATAATGAATATGCTTGTTGTGTTCATCTGGCCTTAGCTGTTATCCAGAGTTACATAATTGACCCCAAATGGCAACTGGGGAAATATGTCTTTTCTGTTTTCAAGTTTCTGTTGGAACTGAAATTGTAGTTTTGTACAGTCTGCCATCAAGTATATTCATGTAGATGTCATATAGATGCTCAGCAGTGAACTTAGGGCAGACGCACAGGAACAGACAAATGTACAGGAGATTTCCTTGTCTTATTGCATGGCCCTTGTCCCTGGAACTCCTTCAGATTACTACAGATAATGGCAGAAACCTGAACTCATTAAACTTTTTTTTTTCTGAATTGAGAGAGTACACAGTATTATAATTAGTTATCAAAATATTAAATATTTGGGATATTAAGCAGTTAATTTTTAAAAAGTGAAGCTATAATGACTCAGCACCGATTTAGTAGGTTTTTAAACTTATTAGAATTATTTACTTATTTGACTGGAGGTTGGCCTCAGGTCACCAGAGCCATCCTGTCAGCCTAGTGGGAGGTTTCTTTCTTTCGTTCTGTTTTGGCAGTGCTGGGAGAACCCAGTACTCACATCTGCTAAGCACATTCGCCTTCCTAAGAAGGTCAGAACTGTTGCCGTGTTTGTCATCAGTAGCTGCATACACAAGTTGTATCCTGGGCCCAGCAGTTACTTTTTGTGGAATGATGTAAAAGCATTATTTAAGTTAAGAAGGTCTTATGCTTTCTTTTTTTTTTTTCCCTCTTTGAAGGAAAGAGACAGAAAAGTAGAAAACTTAAATACAAAAGAAATACAGGAAAAGCAGGCAATCATTGATGAGTTGAATACAAGAGTAATAGAAGAAGAGAAGAAAACTGTTGAGTTAAAGAATAAAGTAACAACTGCTGATGAGTTACTAGCAGAGGTACAAGGACAGCTTACACAAAAGGATCAGGAGATCAAAAGCCTGAAACTAGAACTGGTCAACTCTCAGCAAAACGAGCGGAAGTGTTCAGAGGAAATCAAAGAGCTAATGAGGACAGTTGAAGAACTCCAGAAGAGAAACCTTAAAGATAGCCAGTTGGAAACCAACACCTTGCGAAGGATGGAACAAGAAACCCAATGGAAATTAAGCCATCTCCAAGCAGAGCTAGATGAGATGTATGGGAAGCAAATAGTGCAAATGAAACAAGAGCTCATAAAACAGCACATGTCTCAGATACAGGAGCTCAGATCCCAACATAAGAGAGAAATGGAGAACACCTTAAAGTCAGATACAAATGCTACAGTCAGTAAAGAACAAGTAAATGTAATGAATGCGGCCATAAATGAACTCAATGTAAGATTACAGGAGACTCATGCTCAAAAGGAAAAACTCAAGGGAGAGCTTGGGGTAGTTCTAGGAGAAAAGTCGGCTTTACAGAGTCAGTCTAAAGACCTCTTAGAAGAGGTAAGGTTTTTAAGAGAGCAAGTTCAGAAAGCTAGACAGACAATCGCAGAGCAAGAGAACAGGCTAAGTGAGGTGCACAAGTCCCTGAGCACAGTGGAAGATCTAAAAGCTGAGATCGTGGCCGCCTCTGAATCCAGAAGGGAACTCGAGGTCAAGCATGAAGCCGAGATTACAAATTATAAGATAAAACTTGAAATGCTAGAAAAAGAAAAGAATGCTGTGCTAGATAGAATGGCGGAATCCCAAGAAGCAGAGCTGGAGAGGCTGAGAACACAGCTCCTCTTCAGTCATGAGGAAGAACTGTCTAAACTAAAGGAAGATTTAGAAGTGGAGCACCGAATAAATATTGAAAAGCTTAAAAATAATTTGGGCATTCACTACAAGCAACAGATAGACGGCTTACAAAATGAAATGAATAGGAAGATGGAGAGTATGCAGTGTGAAACAGACAACCTAATAACCCAGCAGAATCAGTTAATTCTGGAAAATTCAAAGCTAAGAGATTTACAGGAATGCCTTGTTAATTCAAAATCAGAAGAAATGACTCTTCAAATCAACGAACTGCAAAAAGAGATTGAAATCCTCAGACAAGAAGAAAAGGAAAAAGGTACCCTTGAACAGGAAGTCCAGGAGTTACAACTTAAAACTGAACAATTGGAGAAACAACTGAAGGAGAAGGAAGATGACCTTCAAGAAAAATGTGCACAGCTGGATGCAGAGAACAGCATTCTCAAAGATGAGAAGAAAGTCCTTGAAGACAAGTTGAAAATGTACACTCCTTCGGAACAAGAGGAAAGATTCATTGCGGTAGATCCTAGCACAAGCAAGTCAGAAGACTCGAGGTGGCAAAAAGAAGTAGAGATGCTGAGGAAGGAGACCCAGGACCTTCAACAACAATGCCTTCATCTAAATGAAGAGATTGAGAAGCAAAAGAATACATTTGCGTTTGCTGAAAAGAACTTTGAAGTTAACTATCAAGAGTTACAGAGGGAGTATACTTGTCTGCTCAAGATAAGAGACGATCTAGAGGACACACAGACCAAGCAGGCGTTGGAGTATGAAAGTAAGCTGAGAGCGCTGGAGGAAGAGCTCCTTTTGAAAAGAGGAAATCCAGCTGTGCCAAAGGGGAAGAGTTCTGGAATTTTCCCTTCTGAGCCACTGGAAATCGGTGAAGTTGTAGAAAAAGATACAACAGAGCTTATGGAGAAGCTGGAAGTAACCAAGCGAGAAAAGTTGGAGCTCTCGGAGAAAGTCTCTGGCCTTTCTGAACAACTAAAGCAGACCCATGGTACGATCGATTCTCTAAGTGCAGAGGTTAGAGCCTTAAAGCAAGAGAAGGAACAGCTTTTATTGAGATGTGGAGAACTTGAACTCCTCACTAACCCTAATGGAACAGAAAATGCAGCTGTCTGCCCTGCGCAGATGAGTTCTTATCAAGCTGGGCTTGTGATGGGCACGGTCAGGGATTCTGGAGAATCTGTTTCAAAAATCAGTGAAGATTTGACTGAAGAATCAAAACCAATGATAGAAGATCACATTCCCTTTAAAGAAAGTGGGAGAGAACAGTTGCTTTTACCAACAAGAACACAAAAACCATCTCATGCAACAGTTGATCCATGTGAAAGTGAAAAACTCCAGCAAGAGCTTCATGCCCTCAAAGCTGAACAGGTATGTCCACATGCTTTCAGAGCATCACAGGGCACACAGAGTCACACTGAAGCTGAGCAGGTATGTCC
>NC_034591.1:787979-791231 GCF_900095145.1 Mus pahari
ATGCTCTCAGGACATCACAGGGCACACAGAGTCACACTGAAGCTGAGCAGGTATGTCCGCATGCTCTCAGAGCATCACAGGGCACACAGAGTCACACTGAAGCAACACTCACCTCTAGGCAACACTAACTCATGTCCTTACAGGGAGGGAAGGGGAACCCTGGCGTGGGACTCTTCAGTTTCTGCCAGTCAGTTGTCAGTTTTACTCTCTTTCAGTTAATCTCTTGTATGTGCTGCTTAGAAAGTAAGCTAGGCCAATCTTTTTTACATTTTTTTTTTTTTCTTTTTTAAAGAGAAGAGTTATTCTTGAGAGACTTGGTCATTACTTTGCTTTAGTATTTATTATTTTTTAGAGTATTTCATACTCGTGTTTTCTAGTATAAAATTTCAAGTTTTCAGTTAGAATCCCACAGCTGTAAAAGAAAACAAAAATCCTCTTAAGTTTCCTACTGCTCTGTAAATTACTCAGTTGTTATGAAATTATGTTTCTGAGAGGTGAGGCTTAAGGCCTACAGTTTTTGAGTCTTATACTTGAATGAGAAAAAAATACCGTTAATTCTCAATATAAGTCAAGATCTTAACAATACATATAAATGTTGTAGGTTCATTCTGTTGCTGTGGTAAAGCTGACCAGAAGCAGCTTGGGAGAGGGAAGTATTGTGATTGGCTTGCACTTCCTGGTCACAGTCTGGAAGTGAGGATGAAAACCCAATCAGGAAACCATAGAGGAGTGGCACCTGCCGGCTTACCCACTGGTTCATGCTTGCCTGCCTTTTTGGTATAGCTTGGGACTTCCTGCCCACATAATGGTGCTGTCCACAGTGGCTCCCACATCAGTTAACAATCAAGATGATCCCCCATGTATGCCCACAGGCCAGTCTAATTTGAGCAATATTTGAATTGAGGCCTTCTCTTCTCTTCTCTGTTGACTCTAGGCTGTTGTCAAGTAATGCTAACGAAGACCATGACTAATAATGAGTCATTCCTAATAACTTACATTTGGTAAATACTGATGCTAGAAAAACCAGGACAGTTCTGATAGGTTATCTACAGTATAATAATGCTAACTAAAGTTTTATGTGTTTTTATATTAGTAGAATACATGTTTATTGAATTATTCCAAACATACATGCAGTGGTGAACAAGGGATGAGTACTAGTCTCAAAAAGTGTGCTCTCAAGGGGAAAGCAGCTAGTAAGTGGGACACAAGGGCAGCTCGAAACAGCGACAGGTCTGTGAGGAAGTACAGTGCTAGGCAGGAGCACACAGAGTCCAGGACAGGTCTTTTGGAGGAGTTAGCCTTTGAACTGAGCTCTGTATAATGGGGAAATTATAGCAGAGGCAAAGATGTGGGTGAGCGTTAGGATCCAGGCCTGTGTGGTTGGCTCTGAAAGGAGGCCAAAGGCCAAAGCAGAGCTGGAAAAGGACGGAAGGATGCAGGAAGCTCAGATTTCATCCTAAGTAGAAGCCAGGGGAGGTTTGTCTTTATTTCTGATAACTTTTAATCCCATTGACAATCTTATATCAAATATAGAGATAATTTACTTTTATAATAACCTGAATAGAATCAAGAAATTCAGGCTGGAGAAATGGCTTAGTGGTTAAGAGCATTGGTTGCTGTTCAAGAGGGCCCCAATTCAATTCCTAGTGCCCCGTGGCATCTCACAACCATCTGTAACTCCAGTTCCAGAGGATCTGACACCCTCAAACAGACATACTGCAGGCAAAACATCAATGCACATAAAAATAAATAAATGTTTTCTTAAAGAATAAAATAATTCAAATTACTAACTAATGACTAAATACATGGAATTGTTTTGAAAAGTGTGTGTTATAAGTACCCCAAAGGTGTCAAACAACATTGTAATTTTTTAAATAAGGGAGGATCTGATGTCCAACTTTAGCAGCTCTGCTCTTGATACTGCCTCTCAATAAAATTAAAATAAATATGGCCACATAGACTTTCTTTTAAATGGAAACAAAATACACTTGAAGTGTGACTTCTTTAATACACTTGGACAAAATGAGAAAGAGAAACTTCACAGAAAGTCTCTCTAGTGTTGGAAAGTGAAGGTCACCAGGGGTGTGGCAGCCAGGGCGTGACAGGAATTCATCATTTCTTATGCTGAGAGACCACTGAGTGAAGCCTGTTTGAATTGGAAGCCAAGGAACACAGGGAGCCAGTTTGCTGTTCCTCGGGCCGCCCTGTGTGCGAGACCCCAGGAACCTAGAGCAAAGTTGATACAAGATAGTACATTTTTAAGCAGGAAAATGAAGCCCCTTTTTCAGGTGTCACTAGTGGGACAAAGTAGAACTCCTCACAAGGAAGGAGAGACTTTGTCATTTGCTGTATAGCATTTTCCAAAAGTCCTACCATTGTAAATACAAAAAGGTACATGACATCAGTGGAGAGAAAGACGACTGTCATAATTTACAGGTACAATTTAGTAAGAAAGTAAGAAATGAGTTAAAAAATTTTAAAATAAAATAGTGTAAAAAAAAACCCAACTTAATGAAGAAATGTGTAATATACCGGAGTGTGGTGTCTTATGCCCATAATCAGGAGCAGACGGAGAGGGAACTGTGAATTCAAGAGCAGACTCAACCATGTAGCAAGACCTCATCCTAAAATATAAAAGTGACAGCTGTGCTGTACACGGATGAAGGAGGGTGATACCTGAATAAACGAAATCTCTCACTCTGAAGGGAAATATTTAATGTGAAATATTAGTTTGTTTCATGTATCTGTAATCCAGTTCACAGGGAAAACTTGCTAGGCTAGTCGGAAAGATAAAATAGCATCCAAGTATCCACACTTAACGGAAGTAGAAGAAAATAGAAAATTTAGAGCAGAAATAAGTGAATTTGAAATAACCAAAAGGGAAAGGTTTGAAGACGTTTGATGGTTTATTATTTGAAAACGTCCATAGGTTGCAGTTGTTAGACTCCCAAGGATGTCACCGAGAGAGAGAAAGCACAGATAAAATGAAGGATGGAAATAAAATCCCCAGTGCAAATGCTACAAGGATTTTAAATATAAGAATACTATAAATAAGCTCTACTGATGAAAAATATAAGTTATCCAAACTAATTACATAGAAATGCAAAGCTTTAGTGAGCTAATGGCACTACAGAATCTAGAACTGTGATCATCTTTCCTTCTCACCTCTCCAAGTAAAAGTGTGTGTCCCCCCTTCTATCTCTATCCCTATCTCCATCTCTCCCTCTCCCTCTCCCTCTCCCTCTCCCTCTC
>NC_034591.1:791372-802220 GCF_900095145.1 Mus pahari
CCTCTCCCTCTCCCTCTCCCTCTCCCTCTCCCTCTCTCTTGTACAGAATTCATGGGAGGGTATTTTGGTGAGATAATATTTGAGAAGAGACTTGAATCAACAAGCCAAGACAATGGGAAGGCTCAGAAAATTCAATGATTGCCTTAAGAGAATTGTTTTTGCGTTGGTGAATTACATAGTTACTCTTTAGGAAAAAAATAACTCCAGGTTAGTCAAAGACGTACTAGACAGAAGGAAGTAAATAAAGTAGAATTATGATCTTAAGACAAGGAAGCCTTTAATTAAAGAGAGCAAAGTCAAAGGAAAGCATTTAGAAATTTGATCATGTTTCCTTCATGAACTTAAAACATGTTTCATTACTAGGGCCAGATGTTTGCCACATATGTTACAAACAGAGTACTGTAAATGTAATATAAATACCTGAGGAAATACAAAGGATTTAATGAGCCAAAGATATGAAGAGATATGTGTCTCAGAGAAGAAACCAAAATGACAAAGGAATGTAAAAAAAGTATTTTAGCCTTACAAATTCATATGAGTAAAATAGCATTTTATCATCATCACATTGGCAAAATAACCGACTTACTGATAAGGATACAAGGATGTAAGCATCCACATTTTATTTTAGTTCAATTATATCAAAAAATTATTTAGCTACTAAAGCTAAGCCTGTGCTTTAACTCTGACCAGCAGTTCCTGAGTAGCTGTGTGGTCACTGGGAAGCAGCTGCACTTGGAAACAGGCAGAACTAGTGTTGTCCTAAGCTTCCTGACTCGGGGTCAGAGGACAGATACCATGGACCTGTGTCAGCGAGAAGGCCACATGAGTCTGATACATGCTGCACAGCTGACTAGCAAAACATCTACTCATTTGTCTTAGGTGGATGTATGTAATCATTTACCACCGCTTGATTTAAAGGACCCAAGCTTATGGATATCCAGTTGGTGTCCACAAAGGAAAATGGTCCAGGTGTAGATTGTTTATTTGTACTTCACCATAGTCAAAATAAATTAACCCGTCACATATGTGAGTTGATTTCAAAAGCATTTTTTATTTGATATTAAAATGCAAAGAAATTTGCAAAATAAATGCCTCTGTGTCAATACATAGAAATATACACGATAATGTGCTGTTTACATGTTCACTGGGAAATAATAGTAGACACATTCTAGATTTTTGGTAACAATTCCTTGTGGGCAAGGAATAATTAAACGTCATGAATTAAAATTTTTCTCTAATGTTTTCTTTCTAAATCTAAGGAGCTGTAGATGGAATAAAAAAAAAATGACACCATTGAGATTTATCAATTTGAGTTTTGAGGGCATTGGTGTTTATTCACGTTATTTTTATTTTGTAGCATGTAAAATATTACTTAAAAGATTAAAATCTTGCTAGTTATACCAACTATCCCAGTTTATGATTACACTGAGATAGTAAGTAAAAACATGACACAGCCTTTCTTGAGAAAGACATGTAGGTTGGGCATCTGGATGAAGACTATAAAGCAGGCCAGTTCCTTCATAGGACTTTTAAAACTGTGACATGTGTTTTCCTTGGAAGCCCAGTACATGTAAAGACGTATAAGCTAAGCTGTTGTTCTAATTTTCCCTCATGTTTATACCTATTCTCTTTAAGGATGATTTAAGGCTGCAGATGGAGGCCCAGCGCATATGCCTTTTTGTGGTTTACTCAACTCATGCGGATCAGGTTCGTGAACACATGGAAAAGGAGAGGGAGGAAGCTCTTTGCAGCCTTAAAGATGAGCTCGTTTCCGCTCAACAGAAAAAGATTGATGAACTTCATAAAATGCACCAGTGCCAGCTCCAGAATGTTAAAATGCAGGAGACAGGTAACCGACCGACCGGCTTCCGACTAATTTCCATGAAACAACTACTCATCCCTCAAAGGCGTCTTTTTGTAGTTCTGTCCCTGTCTCAGGCCCCGTGGGGTGAGGGGGCTCTGCATCCGACTCCCGGGGTTGCTTATTCATGTCCTTGAGGTGCTCAAGAGAGCCAAACTCACTGCCTCATTGTCTCATGGAAGTCTCATTCATTCAGAAAGCTTTTGGAACATGAACTGAGAACCTCTGAAGCACCAGCAGCGAGCCATTGCCCATCTGTCTAGGGCATGTGTACATCGTTGGCTGTACTGTTAGCTGGAGGTATCCCAGACTAACAAGTAATCCAGCTGACCTGGGTCCAGGGTGAATACTGAGAGTGGAAGGAAGAGGAGAAGAGTTGAGTGCTCTGTGAAGGTGGAGCAGGAGCACTTGGGTTGGGAACTGAGGGATGCTTCTGAAGTGTCAAGTATAGACCTTATAAAGAGACTCATTTTGGAGCAGTGAAAAGTTCAAGTTGTATAGAAAGTAGTGGGGGATGAGCTGAAGATTGTGGCGCGTGCCTGGTTAGAAGATTCATATACCTTGAAGGCGTATGCTTCCTGCTACTGGTAAGACAGACCTACTGCAGAGTGTTTAAGGAGAGGAAGCAACAGTGATACTCTTATTTAAGAGGACACCAGTGTGCTTAATTGGGAAAAATAAAATTATGATGGGCAGATCAGTTAAACAATAACCAATAAATGTTGAGACGGGAAACAAAATGACAGTGAAACTTATCAGTTAGAGCTAAATGCTGTCACAGGCAATTTAGAGCAGCAAGTGGTAGAAGTTGAGGATAATCTTGAAGTTTCTTGCCTATGTAGTTTCAGTCACAAAGAGGAGCAGACCACAGACAAATAATATAGTCAGTTTAGAACATTCTGAGTTAAGTATATGTGTTAACTTGTAATAGAAATAGTCACTAGTCAACTGAAAGGAGTAGTCTAAAACCCAGGAGAGACTTTTAGGCTAAAAATACAATCTACATGGAGCTGAAAGACCAGAGTCCCTTAGGCCAGAAGTAGAGTGAGACGCCCTGGAGATGGAGCAGAAAATCTTGGTGGCGCTGTGGGAAGGACATTGAAGAGACCACAGAGGAAGGCAGAACCTGTTATGGGGTAGCTGTTGTTGAGGGTTTTGTAATTTTTCTATTCTGGCTTCCTGTCCCTTAGTCACCTTTGGCTCCCATGTTTACCATTAGGAGTGACTTCCTAAGTGTCCAGTGGACTTGGTCTGTTGAACAAAGATAAGATTTCAAGAGTCACTTAAAGAAGGAGGCGAGTTTTTCATTTCCAGAGTTATTTGCTGTTTTTTTTTTTTTTAAATTCAGTAAGATTTTGCATGCATTGCTTGTATTGATACCTCTTCAGATAGCCTGTCTAGTGTTTTCTGTTGGCAGTCGATTGTTAGGTGACAAGACAGTCTTGTGAGTAGTGATCTGTGTCTCTGGGAAGAGAAGAGAACAGAAAGTATATATTTAATAATTAACTAATGGATTTAATTTTGCAATACTAGGACTGAAACCCAGGGCTAGCACATACTAGTGAGAGCACCCTACCACTGAACTCTGTCTCTGTGCAAAGAGGGGACGACTGTCTTGGGAGAGTTTGAGGCTTGCAAGGGTGCATTTAAGGATAAGTATATAGATTCTTGGGTTGGGATGTAGAATACTGAATGTATAAACCCTTCTATAGGATAGTAATAGCAAATCTTAGAAATTTATCTGAGAACTACATTGCACAGTGAAAAATACATTTGGAAGAAATGGAAGTGTGTCTTATCTAGGGAAGCTTCGGTGATGGCATTAAAACGTGACAGTGGTACTTACATATATGCAGCAAATGGCTCATGTGTGGTGTGTTTTCTGCTAGGTGATGAGCCTTTACAGGTGCTCATTGAACGACTTCAAAAGGCAGTATCTGAGAAATGCTTTCACATTTCAAAGGTAAGATGTTCCTTTAAAAGTGGTTTTGGATGGGAGGTACCAAAATCCATATTGCTTCTGATTTAATGAACAGAACCATCCACTCACATTTGCCCAAATCTCTTTTGTCTAGAACTGTAATTTACAAAGTATTCCTGAGTTCTAAGCTTAAAATGAGCATTGGCCTTTTTCCTGATAGCCAGTTTGGAACAATAGGAAATTAGAGCTAAGGGTGTGACTCTGATCCAACGCTTGTCTGTTATGTTTGAGATCTTGGATTCAGTCTCTGGCACCACAGAAAAAGAACAAAGAAGTTTAGATAAGTTGTGTCTCAAATAGTGCAGACTCTGTAATCATTGTTCTTGCCAGGGAGGTACTGTTTAACCTTCCAGGAAAAGAGTTTGTTCATTAAGGTCACTGATGTGGTAAACGTTTACCTTGTGTCTGTGCCGAAATCTCAGTGTGCCCAAATACCGCTTAACTGAAAATCATGCAGGAAGTTGCAGCGACTTAAAACATTGGCTTTTAAAAGTCTTTTAAGTCATTGGCTATTGGTTAAGTGAGGGACAAAGGTAAAGCTAACTTGGATGGCTTATCAAACCTTGGAACATGAAATGTTGTCTTACATGATGGAAATTTCAGTTTCTCTGGAGAACATTGTGCTGGATACTTGTAACTTTGTGTGTGCAGACCTCAGAAAACACTCTGGCATACTATAGAAATGACATTATTATAATCCCCTCCTCGATATATTATCATTTTGGTTGGTTTGACAGAGCTCTCTAATTGTCCTCTTTGAGCTTTCTCTCCTGGTGATGTTTGTTCAAGGATAGTTGGTGAAGTAATGAGGTATTTTCAAGGGAGAGCAATCGTACCGGAGTGGGGACTGTGCTTGGGGATGAGAGCAATTGTACCAGAGTGGGGACTGTGCTCGGGAATGAGAGCAATTGTACCGGAGTGGGGACTGTGCTCGGAAATGAGAGCAATTGTACCGGAGTGGGGACTGTGCTCGAGAATGATTGCTTACCCTTCATGGTATATTTCAGAATTAAAAGAAAACAGAAAAATCCGTACTATTTTGTATAGTTAAAATTATCTTCCTGATAAAAGAATAATTTCATGTCAAAGAGAAATAGTTTTTCTCTGTAGATTGATTTCATATGTGGAGGGAGAGGGAATTCATAATCCATTCATACTATTTTGACCTTTTGCCTTTAGGTTAATGTTTTCTAATATTTAGGAGAAAAAATTAAAATTTTAATTTAAAATATCCAATTTTGTTAATAGACCCTAAACAATGTTTTCGATGAATGCGATACTCCTTTAAAATGTGAAATGAATGTAGAAGAGAAAGAGAATTCTGGTGTTTACACTTCTCAAAATCAAAGCCCAGAATTACAAGAGTATAGATACGAAGTTCAAGGTAAGAAGCTTACTATACTGTTAAACAGTATTTACTTTGCTTAAGTCAATTGCTTATAAACGTAACTTTAAACAACTTAATGATAGATAAGTTTTCTTAGTATCTTATTTTTAGCCATGAAATTCATATTTCTTTCTCCTCGATTTCTTCAATCTATTTTTATTCTAATTCTTTTTTGTTAACTGTTCTAATTGTAGATCTTAATCTTTAAAATTTAGAGTTTACTAAGTTTAAATTAATGGTTTATAATTTTAAAAGTGGATAAAAATTGAGTTTTAAGATACATTAAGAAATGACCTTTGTGAGGTGTGGCGGTGCATGCAGGCCTTTAATCCCAGGCCTTTAATCTAGCTCATGCGAGGGTGGCAGAGGCAGATGCATCTGTGTAAGTCCTTGGCCCTCTGCGTCTGTACCGCCATTTCAGGCTGACCAGGGCAGGGCTAAATATAGAAGGAGATAGTTTTCTTCATGTAAATGTGGTGTTAGTTTTGAATTTATTGGTGTTCCTTAACAGACTTATGTTCCTAGTATATTTGTATAGGAAATGAGCAACCTCCTAATACATAGCTACAGAAACTAATGTATCTTAAGATAAAGTTTTCAAGATAATGTCATACCAGTTACTTCCTAGCAATGATTCTTAAACTTTTTATTACTGGATGTATGGACTTATTACTACCTGATATGTTTCTATAGTTCTGGGTAGGTAAATCTTGTTTTGTAAAAGAGGTAAACTTGTACTGTGAGATGAAATTATTATAATTGTTTGTTCTTCATTCAGACTTTCAAGAGAACATGCAGATCCTTCTTGGTAAAGTGACAGAAGAATGCAGCAAGCTCTTGGTACTGCAGACACGCTTACGCAAGGTCTGTGGCATAGAGGACATGATGTCTGCATTTGTTTTACTACCTGCTGTTTTGTCAATAAGGAAGTTCTAAAATTGAACATGGAGAAGGATGCTAGAAATACTAAATCATTTATATATTTGTATTAGAGCATTTATATCCTAAGCTGAGAAAACTTCCAGAATTCAAATAGTATGTAAAAACCCTGAGATGGGTTTTTAAGTCATGATGAAGTGTAAGTGGATGTCAAATGTTAAAGTATGAAACAGTTGTATTTAGTTGTATAGATGTCTGTCTTTTTTTATCTACTGGAGTTTAAACACACAGTACAACAGTAGCCTATCACTAAACTACACCCGTAGACTCCTACATCTAGTATTTTTTAAGGCAATGGGACTGTCTTTATATGTTAAAGAAGATAATTAGTTGTTTTGCACATAACTGAGATCACATTTAACATTATTTAACTCTGTCTTTGTGTACTTTTGTTGGTGTGCCCGCTGATGGGCCACATTTCTCTGCCCCACTGCCTTCTGTGGTTCAGCCAGCACCAACTGTTGGCTATGCCCCAGCCCTTCAGTCCAATACTGGCTACAGCATTGTGTCTGATCTTAGTAGAGTCACTTGACACACTTCAATTTTTTCCTGAGTGAGTGTAAGATCATGCTCAGTTTGTGTGCCAATGGCATTCACCTGATCTTAGGAGTCCATGGTTTTCTATCAAGTGGCAGGTAGGCAACTTCCACAAGTGTTCAGACAGACCACAGTGCTTTTTCTGTAGCAATGTAACAATGACCATTCAGGCAGGGCAGGCCTATGTTAGCATAGAGAGCAGTTTATTAGTTAGGTTTCTAATTACTGCCAAGAGAAAAACTTGGAAGCAGCCCTTTCAAAAGACAGACATTTCCAAACTGTCCTGTCAACTGTTCTGCGCACATTGGGTAACAAGCGGTTTTTAACTCAGCAGTTAGCTATAATTGCCCAGCTCCCCACAGTCCATCAGCATCAGGTCAGGACTGCAGCCATCACTGCAGAACTTTAACACTTGTTTCAGCCAAGTGAACCTCACTCTCACTCCCGGCTTTATTGCTCTTCCTGCTGCTAGGGTACTCATCCTCCCTGTACTTCTTGGCCTCTTCCTGTTTCTTGTTACAGTTCTTGTTTAAGTTCCTTTCTTGCGTCATCTCTGGCTGCCTTCCCAGGCTTACACATCCTCCCTCTGTTCCTCTGAGCCTTCTCTTAAATCTAGATGCTTGGTTACCCTTCTTTCTGTTTCAACACTCTCTTTTAAGCATATGCTTTTATCACATTACTTTTTCATTTTATTTTAATTGTTTACTAATCTGCCTCGTCCACAAGATTCCAAACTTAAACAGAGAATTCTGCATTTATTCCCTCTGGTTAGCACAGCATGTGCAATGCACGTGATAAAGGCTTAGTTGGTGTTTGTGAGTTGAGTAAATATTACACTGTAAAGTTACATTATCTGGTGTTTTTTATTTTATCCCTGGGAAGTAATAGGTGAGATTCCCTGTTTAAATGTACTCAGCGGGTTGAGAATGGCTCCATTAAGTCCTTCCTCTGCAAGAAGAGGACCTGAGTTTAATCCCTCCAAACCCAGGTGACATGTTCTGTGATCCCTGTTTTGGGGAGATGGAAGCAGAAGGATCCAGAAAGTCTAGCCTAATTACCAAGTTTCAGATGCATCTAGGAACTGTCTAAAAAACCAAGGTAGAGAGAGATTGACAGAGGAAAATTCCTGATATTGACTTCTGACTTCTGTGTGCATGCATCCCCCCAAATACATGTACCTACACAAACATGTGCATATATACATGTAATATCGCACATACACACACACACACTCTCTCTCACTCAAAGCAAGGGCTTAAGAAACATCCAGGAGGTAGGAGTGTAGTAGAGTCTTCCTTATGTAGACAGCAGTGACCAGTTGAGATATCCTCTAGGAATATAGCTTTTTCTGCACCTCACTGCTTTTCATCGTATGCTAGTTATATTTGTTGAGTCTGGCAAGTCAAGACTCTCTTCCCCTTGCTATTGTAATGTAGATACTGTTTATTTAACTAGCTTCATTTTGCCTTTTTCATCCAATTTAATTCCATGACAACAAGATCATTGTCCTTACTCATTAAAGCATAGGTTTTTCTCACAGAGCCTTTCCAGAAAGTCATTGCTATAAATGATTAAGGCCAAGGCCATGTATGGGTTCTTCCCGTCGCTCAGATTCACTTGAGTCTTTCTTCTGAGGCCCTGCTATTACATTCAGACACCACAAGTGTTACTTCTCCACTCGCCTCATTTCCTCAGCGAGTTAATATATACTGTGAGGTCTGATACACTGTGGTGTCTGTGCGTGCACACAGTTAAGCTGATTTTGTAATCTTACTCTGCCTTGTCTCAAAGTTGAACATACAGATCTTAAATGTTTGAAGAGCACATTGTAGTGAGCAACGTACCACCTTGCATAAACCCATCATCCAGAGGTAAATACAAATTTTGTTGTCAACTATTGATAATAAAAATCTGATGCAGTGGAAACTTAAAAGGACATACAGTTCAAATTTCTGTGAAACATTTTGTTTTTTCAAAGTGAACATTCCTCTGGATATAAAAGAACATTGCTAATACAGTTTAATTCCTGTGGCAATGACAGTGAGGCATTTGTCAAAGGAAACAAAATGTTTGGTTCAGAGTGGCTCAGGTTTAGGGGACTAAAGAACAGACCTAATGCAGAACATTCTGTTTGTTTCAATATAGATTCCAAGTCCTGGATTGTATATTCACGTCATTATTCTTCTGTTTTCAATAGATCCATGAACAACAGACAGATGGTGTGACACTGGAATTTGCTGAAGAAAATGTGGCAGAAGAGGAAGCCAGTCTGCTGTCAGGTTGTTCTCAGAGTGCTTTACAGAGCCTGGGTAAGTCTCAAGTGTATAAAGGTTTTATACATTTGCTTTTTTAAAACTTGATAATTTGATGACTTGAACATTTCATGGTCATCTTGTTCAGTTTACTCATCTTTAAAGTGAAAAGCCAAGACTCCTCATCTCTTTGGACCTTCCTCATGACTTATAGTCTGTACTTCTAAATTGTTTTAAACATAAAGATGTAAAACTGCTTGGTTTAGTGACCCTAAGCCATGAGGAAAGAGTAATCTTGACTCAACCGATTTTCCTGTTTTCATCAATGAGAATAAGCGAAACTGCAACCCAGCTTATCACTAAAAGCGTATTTAAAGAAATCCAAGTATTTTCTGTACACACAACTAAGTATGTTTGCTTTGTTACCAAAATCTTGCACCAAGGCTTGCTTTGATTGTGTTCCTGTGACACAGATGTCAGTCATGAGAGCAAGGTGTCTTCTCTGCCAGCAAGTGAGAAAAGCAGAGCGTGTGAGGGGCAAGTCCAGGAGTTACAGAGCCCCGTGGCTGCCGGACAGCTGCTGCTCAAGGACACCGAAGCAAACCACAGAGCAGAAATTGAGTGTTTGCAGCAAAGACTTCAGGCTGTCAGTGAGGCTCCAGTTCAGCCAAGGTATGCATGTGCTGCCTGTCTGTCAGCATATCCAGTGAGGCTATTTTAAGACTTAAATGTAACCTGAGCAGAGAGATAAGAATTTCAGCAGATCATTCTCTGCCTTTGAGACATGGGAAATAAATGTGAGCCAAAGATGTTTTACTGTTGGAATTTTACTTACATTGTCATAAAGTTGTTATTCTGCAGGATTAAATCAGATAGCGGGAGATATTTCTCATGTATTCTGTACCTTGCCTTCACTGCTTTGATCTGGCTCATCTCGACTCCTGCTGAGCTTTCCTTCACCTTGTTGAAGAATGCTGACACTCGCCAGTGTCTAATGTCAGAGTGCTCCTTTCATGGCTCTCTCCTTCTGCCTGCACCCCCCACCCCCATACCTGTCTTCTAGTCTATGACAAGTTCCAATTTTCTCTGCTATCAGAATACATGGAGCGGCACCACTCGCTAGGCCCTGCTCTTGCATGCAGACTGATTACTCTAACTCCTCCTTACAGTCTGTTCTATACACAGTCAACCCAGCGCCAGCACTTTCCTCCTTGAAATTTAAGGCAGACCATCTTACTCAGTGTTCTCCTGGCCTGTAGAGTAAGTCCGTGACCTCCTCGCCTGTTCTCAGACTAAGCCTCCTCCCTGGGGTCAGGGAATATATCAGCTGTCTATGTAAGGGGCTTCTCCTGGCACTTTCTTCTACCTGGGATGATTCTCCACTTGCTGCCATGTCCAGCCCCTCACTGCCACCGACTCCTCAATTAGGAACATATTGTCCTGAATTCTTTGTTTACCTGAAGTGAATTAGTATTGCCTCGGATAAAGAACTACCTTGGGGAGGAAAGAGGAATCTGGTTATTAAGTAATTCATTTACTCTAAAGCCTTATAATTCCCCACACATAGTAGGCACTCAGTTGATCCTTGAGTGTTTATAACGTAATGTTTTATGTTTGGAAGGATGCTTGAACCTGTAACTGGTGTTATAAAAATTGCAGGTTCATTCTGACTTGACTTTACTGTTGTAGAACTTCTGTCTTCATAGGCATTTGCTAATAGAACAGTAATACAGTTTTTTGTTTTTGTTTTTTTTTTAACTAGTGGTGGAAAACAAGACACCAAATTCTTCCATCTTTGAAAGCAGTCTTACTCTTTTATTCAAGAACTACATGTAGGCTGGGTGGTGGTGGTGCACGCCTTTAATCCCAGCACTTGGGAGGCAGAGGCAGG
>NC_034591.1:802385-810542 GCF_900095145.1 Mus pahari
TGAGTTCCAGGACAGCCAGGGCTACACAGAGAAACCCTGTCTCGAAAATCAAAAAACAAAACAAACAAACAAAAAAAGAACTACATGTAGGCTTAGGAAGTGCTCACACACTTTGGCACACTTTGGCAGTCCTATAAAGCCCCAGGTTCTTTGAGACCAGTACTTGTCAACCATTCCCTTACATTGGAGATTTTTAGAGTTTAATTTATTGTTTGAGATATGTATAATAATAATACTTGATTGTACATTTGGAGTCAGATAACAAAATAAATAATATATTCAGCCTATGGATTGCCATTTAGAAACTACTGCTGTAGTCTTTTTGAGCAAGAATTCCCCGAAAACCAGTCAGAGTATTTCAAACAATCTGTTCTTAGTGATGAATTAGTGAATAATCTTTAATTAGTGATGCTTTCTCCGGTGTGTGAAGAAAGGTGCAGACCTCAGAATGAAGGCTGCTGTGTTTTGTCTGCATTTGGACTCATACCAACTTACTGCCCTTTCTTACATTTTTACTTAAGAATTTACTATTCTCACAAAAACACAAAATAAAATAAAAAGAATTTACTATTCCTTGTAATTAGACTCAAAATAGTTTAAGAAACACAGAATCTTCATTTAACATCCATTTAAGTGACTTCACACGAGAACCTTTGTAGACAAATATTTGAAATTCAGAAGCCCATGGATTTTGGAGCCCTTTGTCCTCTGCAGTAACCATTGCTGGCCATGTGATCAGGGACAGATTACAGCACTTTAAATGGAATAGATAGTAATAGTTCCCTTTAGTATCCTGAGGCGTAAATGGAACAAGTTGTGAAGGGTGTTGAGTAGATACCATGGAAGTCAGTTGTACAAAGAACAAATATCTAGCCAGAAGAGTGAGAGAAACCTTTGCCATCGGGGTGATATGTAGAATCGACAAAGAACTACAGAAATGTAATACCCAAACTGCCAAGTAACAAATGGGTTAGTGAAATAAGCAGATGATTCTCAAAAGGAAAACCACAAATGGTCAGCAAGTGTGAATTCTACAAGTACTCCACATCCTTATGCATTAGGAAAACAAACTAATGACATTGACCTTACCTTAGTCAAAAAGGTCACTATCAGGAAATCAGTGTGGAGTTCTCCCAGGAAATCAAAAACAGAGCTACTGCATGACCCAGCTATAATCCTGGTCATACACTCAGAACACTGCCTCAGAGATACCAACACACGTATATTTATGCTACCCTAATCACAGTAACAAACAGTAGAACCAGCTTGGATGTCTTAGATATGAATGACAATCAGACTATGCAGCATATTTAACAATAAAATTTTATTTAGTTGTAGAAAAAAGTGAAATTATAAACTTTGCAAGAAAGTTAATGAATCTGGAAAATATAATATTAAGCAAGGTGGCCCAAACTCAAAATATTTGACAACTGTTCTTCCTTGTATGCAGCCAAACTTGTAATGGCCGTTTGTGTGTGTGTGTGTGTGTGTGTGTGTGTGTGTGTGTAAATGTAAGTCTTAAAAACTTAGAAAGGAAAGCTCGGCAGTACTGGCACACATCTGTACGCCAAGCACTCAGGAGGCAGAGACAGATCAACCTCTGTGAGTTCGAGGCCAGCCTGGTCTATGTTGAGTTCTAGGACAGAAACCCTGTCTTGAAAAACAAAACCAAATAAAAATATTAGGAGATGGAGAGAGTAAAAAGAGTTGCTGGGGAAGATGGAGGAGGTCCAAAGAATACATTGTGCCTTGAGAGCAGAAAGGAAGCAAGAAGGAGAAAGGGGCTCACGCGGAGGGTTGGGGTGCCAGAAAGTGAATGAGGAGAATCTGCTAAGAGGCGGAGCTTGCTAGAAAGTGCTATAATGATATTGAACGTTAAATATACCAACTTGAAAATAATTAAAAAAATGAATGAGATGTATAAAAAGTAGCTTTTCTTGGATATTTCAATATAATTGAAATATAATTGTGACTATAATTGAAATTATTCAGTGAGCATTATTTGCAGGTAATTATTAAAAGGCAGTAATGGTTAGGGCTGTAAACTAGTCACATACATTGTGGAATTTAAGGCCATGTCTATGTAACATGTTCATTGCACATTTCTGTAATGTTGCCTACTAGAATACCAGGAAACTAGACTAACAGATGGTTACAGATACATGTGATTGACATGGTCATGGAAGCATAGAGAAAAATACTATGATCCTGTGCTGCTTGGCAGAGAACATGGGACATGATGACATTTCTATAAAGGGTGTAGTCACATAGAAAGGGGCCATTGGACGCATCAGTTTTAGACAGTAGCTGTGAATTCAGTGTTAATTAAACTTGTCTTTTCCAAATTGGGATAAGCACCAATAAAACTTACAGAATGAAGTGATTGTCAATGAAGTGCCACTATTTCAAGTATTACACTTAACAGCTAAGCTTTTATCATAGAAAAATATAGATGGAAGCATTAAAGACATATTGGTAACATTTGATACCATAGCATTGTTGATACTACTAAATATTAGAAAAGGGCTAAATGCTATGAGAAGTTAAGTTATGTGAGTCATAGAGCTAGACAGTGACATCATTTTTATATGGTCAATTTTAGACAGAGCAAAATGTAAGAGCGAATAGGAGAAAGAAGAATGAAACAACAGAAAAAAAGACATTATGAAAGAAAATTAGAATGGAACAAAGAAGGCAGTGTGGATATATGTGAATGGGGATTATATAATTATGTTTCCTAAGAGTAGAGATTATAATTTTTCCCCTTATCTTTTCCTGTGTTCCTAACTGTTCATGTTGCTTTATTTTTAGTACTTAAGCTAAACATTTTAGAAAAAAATTCATAAATTAGTGGATGCCTGTAGAACAATGTAGAATAGAAACATAAAGCTGACAACGTATATAAACACATATATTAAAAAACAACAAAGTCTAAAAGTTACATTGTAAAGGAGTCCCCTCTCCTGCCACTGTGCCTAGGCCCGCTGCAGTGCGGGGAGCATTCTGACTTCCGATGTGTTGTCATCCAGGCTTTTGAGCGAGCGACAGAGACAGGGACAGGGACAGAGGGAGAGGTTTAATAAAACATTTTATTCTTTACTAAATTTATCTTCAGTAACTTTATAAAATTAATGCCTTAATATACTTTATACAGTGACATAAAGTGTATTTGTTTATAATATATTCTTTTTACATTATATTAAATACTCTTTTTACATTATATTACCTTTAAATATAAAAGTTAGACAGAAGCGGAGTTAAGTTACAATGTCTGTAAGCCTTGGCTTAATTGGTTTTGGTTCCCCCATACATGTGTGTATGCTATAAATTTTGGATTAACAATGACTCAAAACTCTTAATACCACCAGCCTCTTTTATTTATATTTAGCTTGTCCGTTGATTCCGTGGTGTTTAAAGGATCTGGTGCCCAGAAGCCGGTGTACTGTGGAAGCTGTCTAAGAGAGCGTGTGGACGGCACAGCAGAGGTATTGCATTTCTTATCTTTATTTTTCAAAACACTAAATACACTGATTTTTCTTACTGTCATTTTTATGAATGTGATTTGGTAACTAATTAAACACAAAAGATTTAAAGAAACTTGCATTATTTCCTTAGTACAGGGAAAACATAGAGAAAGAGAAAGTAAAAGTAAATGTGTTAGTTTTCCTTTTCATTATCCAAAGTTATCAATTTAAATCTTGTCCTGATTTTGTTTTCCTTTAACAAAAGAATAGTTCCATCATTTCCCCTGTTCCTTTTCCATCCTCAGTTCTCCCCATGTACCCTCTTACTTCTCAAAGTCATGGCCTCTTTCTTTATTATTGTAACATATGCCTTTGATGGACACACACACACACACACACACACACACTGCATGCAGGGATTCAGCTTCAGCCTTCTATGTAGGAAGCAGGACAGGCCATCTTTCAGACAGCGTTGGGGATCGCCAAGGTCCAGGATGCTGGTGCTGCAGTGATGGGCGTGCCTTCATCTAGCAGAGGCCATGCCTTCTATAAAAGCTCTGTGTAGCACTCTACATAGGAACACCCTGCTCCACTCTTCAGATCTCCAACAACAGAACTCTCAGCAACATCTGCCTTTAGGGAAGATAAAAATCATTACTCTTTCTCATTCTATGCATCAAGCCAATTTCTGTATCTCCTGTACGCATGAATTTCATTTATCTGGATGAAATTATTGTTGTTTTGTGTGTGAGATGAAGTCAGCCCCCAGGCACAGCAGGAGTACCTTATGCAAGAAAGACAAACATGAGGCCAAGAGACAGAAATGGAGGAGGTACTAGACGGAGAAGGCCTCTCTGCCCACTGCTAGTCCTTCTCAGGTTTCATCTCTGAAGAAGAGGACCAGGGAGCCCATACCCAGGGGTCAGAAGCACTGTCAGTTCCAAGAAGTCCCAGGTTCCAAAGAAGGCCTCATAACAAAAAAAGCCAAAGCAAACCTTGGGTGGGACCCAGGACCCATTGCAGGCCACATTGCTGCCCCTGTGGAGATGGCCTGGAAGTTCTGTCATAGTGACCGATTTCAAAAGCTTCCACATTTGAAGTCTAAAACTCAAAGCAAATATGAAGTGCCTGAAACTCAGGAAGAAAAGGCAAATGTCAGTCTGTGCTGTCAGTTGCTGAGGAGCCCTGGTTCATGGAAGGAGAAGATGGGGAAGACAGCAAGATGCTGTAGGCTGACATTGGGGCTGTGGACACTTTAAGTGTGGCCACTCACATTGGCTAGAGCATGTTGTTGCAGTTTGGAACCTTTAGAAGAACATCTGCATCTGTGGCTGTCTGGAATTGAGTGACAAAAAAACAAACAAACAAACAAAATCCCCCCAAAACAAACCAAAAACAAACAAAAACAACCCAAAAAACCAAACTCTCGCATGTAAGATCAGCATCATGGAAACACCACTCACTAGGGCCCAGAATCACTGGTATTACATCTGTGACAGTCAGGGCATTGTGCTCCACTGTGACCATGTAATGCCTTGTAAATTCCCCCACTTCCTCCTGGCCACAGCCTCAGGGACCATTTTCTGACCCGTGTGAATGAATCAGCAGGGAAGATCATGATAGTTCTAAATTCGTAGGCTGGACTGCTTAGTCATGGTTCAGAATCTTACAACGATGTAAGATCTATCTCAGATACACTGATAACACTGTGTTCATGGAGGTGAAGGAGCCACTAGCAAAGTTTCTGTGTTCTGATGATGTGACTGGAGCAGTACTACAGGCACATACATGGCCTTTGGTGGTCCAATATAATCTGTACCACCTGCTGCAGACCTGTGATATGCAAAGAACATCCCAGCTTCCAAATGCTTGGACCCTACCCCAGGAAGCAGAGCAGGGCTTTTCCAAGAAGGGACTAATAGGTTTAGGGACTAGGTGAGGCTCGGCATATACCTCACCATCTGGTCTCAGGCCATGTGCATGGACCTACAGCTCTGTTTCTTCTAAACTATGCTGGAGATTGGGCAGAGTAAGGGGCATCACCAACATGTTGGTCCCTGGCGCTTCTGAGCCTGACTGATAGCTGTACAAACTTGTTGGAAGCAACACCAGGACTGGGAGTAGAAGGCACCGAGGGAGACTACCTGCGAGCTCATTTGTCTGAATCCCCTAGTCATGGTTGATATAATCATTTTGGAGCAGCAGCAAAATGTGTAGCTAGAGAAGCTGGGTAGCACCCTGACGCTAATAGGACAGTGTTCCAGCTCAAGGTTGAACAGAAGGGTTGAAACGTTACAATAAGCCTGGTGAAGAGGAAGAAGGTGTTATGGACCAGGAAAACAAGGACTAATGCAGGCAGAGCCTTCAATGGCAGCAGCAGCAGAAGGGGAAGGAGGAGGAGGAGGAGGAGGAGGAGGAGGAGGAGGAGGAGGAGGAGAAGGAGAAGAAGAAGAAGAAGAAGAAGAAGGAGAAGGAGAAGGAGAAGAGGAGGAGGAGGAAGAGGAGGAAGAGGAAGAAGAGGAAGAAGAAGAGGAAGAAGAGGAGAAGCAAGAAAAGGCCAAGCCTACAGGACTGTGACCATCTGCCCTGGGTAGATTTGCACCCTTAGCCTGAGATGACTCATAAAGAACAGGAGACGGCCAGGCCAAGGTACTTCAAGGCTGAAAACCTGCGTTTGTTGATCCTTAGAAGGAACACAGTAGAAGGATAAGGCTCATTTGCACAGGTTGAAGATTTTGATTTTGCACACAGTGAATCATGCACACACAAACTCAGAAGATAAACACATTAAAAACAAATGACCCATTTTAAAAAAGAAGTTCACATAACTGTTAAATACTTTAATTTTATTAAAATTAAAAAACAGTATCAAGAACGACTGGAAGAAGAAATAACTAAGGATGTTTATGTTTTAGAAAATGATTATGTTTGTTATACATAAAAAATGTATTCATGTTTGTGGAAAATTGGACCATATAAGTAAATACCAAAAAGAAAAAAAATTGACAAAGAAATGCCATCCCAGCTTGACATTTAACTTATAAGAAATACTTGTATATACATAATCTTATGTTAAGTTCCCTTAATAACCTGCCTTAGAATTATATCTCTTTCTCTCTTTTACAGTAGTAAGTATAATTTATAAGTAAGTATAAGTAGTAAGTATAATTATAATTAATGTTTTTAATTAAAAACAATAGAAATTTACTTTCTGTTAACAGTATCCAGAAATTTGCTAAGAAATATTGTTTTAGAAACATTCTGAGATTAAGAGATTAAAAATTGGTGATAAGATATTTTGTATACATAATATGTCAACTTTTGCTTTTTCATGTAGTTTTCTGATGGATTTGAAGTGAGGCAAGATACAAATAAGGTTAACTTGATGGAAAAACAGTATCAAGAACGACTGGAAGAAGAAATAGCTAAGGTGGGTGTATAGTAGGTGTGGAAGGTAGTCTCCCTGCTCACCCACAGCCTTCACCGGGGAGAGGTTATTGATGGTTGGAATACATTTTACCTCATAAGTATCTTATTATAATTTACTTTTAAATTGTCAGATAACAGTATCAACTATAAATATTCTGCTTTGTTTCCTTTCCTCTCCTTTCCTCTTCTCTCTTCTCCTCCCCTCTCCTCTTTTCTCCTTTCTTCTCCTTTCCTCCCATCTCCTTTTCTTTTTTAAGACAAAGTCTTGCTTTTTAGCCCAGACCAGCCTCAAACTCATCATCTTCCTGCTGCTGCTTCCCAAATTCTGCACCACCGCACCTGGCATTATAATTGATTTTAAGTGGAATATGCTATGTATATTATTGGTCTTAACATTCTTAACATTCTTTGAGTTTGGCCTTCCTTAAAATGGTTGAAGTTGGGAGAGAAAGGCAGTTGGTCCGATCCTCTGTATGTCTATCACCTCTCCTCAGAGGTTACTGTGTGTGTGGCAGCTTTACACAGAGAGAGAGGACAGCACGAGCTTAGCGCCTGGCTGAGGGAAGGAGGCCTGTCAGTCAGTGTGGCATTTGCTTGTCTTTGACTCTTTGGTTACAGAGCTCAGAATCCATCTTTTAGTCTCTTGAGCACTAACCATACCATAGGTTGCCATTACAATTCCATTTCTTTTATCTTAGTATTTCCTTCTAGAGTACATGGATTCATTTTCATTTTACTCTTGGAAACATTGAATTATGAGTTATTTGCTCCATTTTAAAAATGAAGAACTGGAGGATACGGATTTCTAAAAGGAAGACAGTAGACCAAATGCAGAGAAAATGCATGAGATGTTCATGTTAGAGGAAGACCCAGGAGATCTGTGGGCTGTGAGCACGTTCTCATTTAGTGTGTGAACAGAATAAATAGGTCTTGGAGATCAAGGTGAAAGTGAGTCATGGCTTGTGGGTGAGCCATTGTGCGATTCTTCCAGAAACCCAAGTCTTCCCTTGTACTTTGTACCCACAAAGATTCTCAGATCGAATGTTATGTCAGAGCCTCAAGGTTAACATGAGATTTGCTATTGGACATGAAGTTTGGGAACGTTCTTTAACTTATTTTAACGTCAATTTTCTTGGTGTGAAAAGAGATCCTAGTAATTGTGAGGATCAAATGAACACTGCATATAAAGCCCCTGCAGAGCAGCTGGTATGGAAAGCTCTCAGTAGGCACTGGGAGGGAGGGAGAGAGGGAGGGAGGGAGGGAG
>NC_034591.1:811099-852118 GCF_900095145.1 Mus pahari
TCCTCCTCCTCCTCCTCCTCTTCTTCTTCTTCTTCTTCTTCTTCTTCTTCTTCTTCTTCTTCTTCTTCTTCTTCTTCTTCTATTTTTATACTTTTAAAGTCATATTAATTAATCATTTTTGTTTTTCAAGATAGGGTTTCTCTGTATAGCCTAGCTGTCCTGGAACTCATTCTGTAGACTAGCTGGCCTAAAATACAGAGAGACCTGACTGCTGCTGTCTCCTGAGTGCTGGGATTAAAGCAATGTACTACCACTACCACGACCTGACCTCTTTCCTTTCCTTTTTTTTTTTTTTCCAATTGTAAATTATTTTCCTTTTCTGTGTGGATAGACAAAGATGGAGGCCAGATACAATTTAGGGAATTAAAGCAAAAGCCATTTTAAAGGACTTGACCATTAGTTTAAAAACTGCTGGCATTTTTGCTAAGTTGTATTATTTAACTAATTCTTTTCTCTCTTCACATCTTGTTACAATGGCATACATTCCAGGTGACTGCTTAGAACATTACCATAGCTGTTCTTTCTGGGAAACGATAGCCATCTGAGAGGTCTAATTCTGTAGGTAGGGTGTACCATCATATTCCTGGGACAGAAGCAAGTGTTTAAGGGGCTTGAGTTCTGCCTATAGTTGAACATAATTTGATTTAAATCTCTGATCTAATATTGATTAGATATGGCCTTTAATATGATTTCTAATTGTTTTACACTAAAACTTTGTGGGCATGTGATTTGATACTACAGTTATTCATTCAATCAATCATCCATTTATTTATTTATTTATTTATTTATTTATTTATTTATTATATGTAAGTACACTGTAGCTGTCTTCAGTCACTCCAGAAGAGGGCGTCAGATTTTGTTACGGATGGTTATGAGCCACCATGTGGTTGCTGGGATTTGAACTCAGGACCTTCGGAAGAGCAGTCAGGTGTTCTTATCCACTGAGCCATCTCACCAGCCCCTACAGTTATTCTTGAAATTAGTAATAGAGTTTTAGTTCTTGACAGGTCCATTCAGATATAGTTTGATGTTAGAAGAGGAACTGAAGAATGCAGACCTCAAACCCACCTTCTGTCATCTATTTCCTTTGTGTTTTGGGGTCACATCCTGTTCTCTCGTTTAGCAGTTTCATTTCTTCTTTAATTTCCTCTTTCATTATATTGGGCCATTAATAAGATTCACCTTATAGCTTATAATGAATATTGAATGAAATAATACAAATTTTAAGAACTTATTGGAGGTGTTTCTCTTGGTCTTGGAATAGCTATTATCAGCATTATTTCTATTAAAAACAAGCTAACATCTGGAGAACTTAGCATCTGGAAAGGAATAGTCTAGTTACAACCATGTGGAAGACAGATAAAATCAGAGCTCAGTTGTTTTGGCTAGACCACAGTTTTTGAAAGCTGAAAGCCAGGTACTACTATCTGAAACGATTCTGACCCCAGGTGCGCTCTCATCCTGAGTAGATGACAGCCAGCTGTACTCACTATAGAATGTCTGTAGATGTAGAACTTGATAGACAGCTGTGGAACGTTTTGTTCTTAAAGACTCAAGGCCTTGCCAGAGTTTTGAAGAACCTGTGCTGATGGAAATTGGCAGTGATCCGGATCATAATTGTAGTTGAAAGTCAGAAATATGTAATCCTCTTTACCAGTCCGCCAAACCTAGTGCCTGCTTTAGGAAATTCTTGTGGGGTATGAAAGAACCTGCATGCTGACATAATTACAAAGACTCCATCATAGTGCTGCTTAGAATAGTATAATTGTAAGTTCAGCCACAGAAGACTGAGGCAGGAGGATTACAGGCTCATGGACAGCTTGGACTGCATAGTAAGTCTGAGGTCTGCCTGGACGTCATAGCATTATTCTAAGAACCAAACAACAAAAAGTGAAATCCAATTTTACATATTTATCAATAGAGAATTGATTAAAAGAATTATATATATATATACACATACATACATACATATAATCAATCTATGTGACCAAATTCATTGGATATTATAATAAAATATATTTCTTGATTCAGAAATATATTTACTATAGATAAGCTATGACCAAACCATAATTTAGAATATGATCACATTTTTGTGGTCATTTTTAACCTATATCTGTTCAAATCTATATGCAAACAAAAGAAAAGAGCTTATGAAGTATTTATTAAAAATTTATAGCAAATTTTCTTCAAGGAAAGAAATAACAAAATTTTATTATCTATACTTTTTTACTGAACACCTTTTGCTTTTAGAAAAATCTTTACTTTTGTTTAATCTAGGCATCTGTACCATATATATGTGGCCAGTCATTGTGGAGAGTTTTTGCTTGACTTTACTGTATGATAATTTGTTTTCACTTAAAACCACGAGGCCAGGCGTTTTTCTTTTTATTACAAATAGATTTTTTCTCAGATAATATATCTTGATTATACTTTACCCTCTCTCTACTCCTCCCTGTTCCTCCACACCTCCGACCCATCCAGATCCATTCTTTTTTGTCTCATTAGAAAACAAACAGGCTTCTAAAGGATAATAATAAAATAAAATTTAATAAGGTAAAAAAAAAAACCCTAATTGATTGAAATTGGACAAAACAAACAAGCAGGAGGAAAGGAGCCCAAGAGAAGGCACAGTAATCAGCAAGACCACCTCATCCCCACACTAAAAATCCCATAAAACGCTGAATAGGAGGCCATAATGCCTTTGCAAAGGACCTGCTTCAGTCACTGTGAGTTCATGACTTAGAAGGGTTTTATTTTCCTGGTGTCCTCCATCCCCTCTGGCTCTTATACTCTTGTTATTTATTTATTAATTACTTATTCACTTTACATTCCACTAACTGCCCCCTCCCAGTCATCCCCTTCCACAGTCTTACCCCCTCCCCTTCCCCTTCTCCTCTGGGCAGTTGGGGCTTCCCTGGGTATCCCCCAACCCTGGCACTTCAAGTCTCTGCAAGGCTAGGTGCTTCCTCTCCCACTGAGGCCAGACGAGGCAGCCCAGCTAGAAGAACATATCCCACATACAAGCTTCAGCTATGGGATAGTCCCCATTCCAGTTGTTTGGGACCTACGTGGAGGTCAAGTTGCACATGTGCTACATATGAACCAGGAGACCTAGGTCCAGTTTCAGTATGTTCTTTGGTTGGTGGTTCAGTCTGTAAGAGCCTGAAGGGTCCAGGTTAGTTGACCCTGTTGGCCTTCTTATGGAGTTTCTGTTCTCTTCAGAGTTGGCAATCCTTCCTCCTGTTTTTCCATAAAAGTCCCCAAACTCTATCCATTGTTTGACTGTGGGTGTCTGTATATGTCTGAGTTGGCTGCTGGGTGGAGCCTCTCAGAGGACAACTAGCTCCTGTCTGCAAGCAAAACCGAGTATCATTAATAGTGTTAGGGATTGTTGCTTGCCCATGGGATAGGTCTCAAGTTGTTGTGGTTATTAGTTGGCCTTTCCCTCAGTCTCTGCTCCATGCCCCATGCCTGCGTTTCTTGTAGACATGATAAATTTTGGGTTGAAAGTTTTTTGGGACTGGGGTTCATGCCTGGGTATAGTAGGTGGCCTCTTTGGGTTCTATATCCCCAATGTAGTTGAGTCACAACTAAAGTCACTCTCATTGATTCTTGGTGGCCTCCTATATCTCGGGTCTCTGTCTTGTCTTAGAGATGCCCCCCCCTTCCAACCCTATCAGTTGCAGATTTTCATTTATTCTCATGGCTATCCAGCCATCTCTCCTATCCCTTCCCATATCTGATCCTGAACACCTCCCCCATTCCTCTCCCTATCCCCCTCCCTCCCAGTTCCCTCCCTCCCTCTGCCTCCTAGGACTATTTCATTTCCTCTTCTAAATGAGATTCAAGCTTCCTTGCTTGGGCCTTCTTTCTTGTTTAGCTTCTTTGGGTTTATGAAGTGTAACTTGGTACCTGTATTTTATGGCTAATATCCACTTTGAAGTGGGTACATGCCACACATGTCTTTTGGGGGCTGGGTTCCCTCACTCAGGATGATATTCTCAAGTTCCCTCCATTTGCCTGCAAAATTCATGATGTCTTTGTTTTTAATAGCTGAATAGTAGTCCAATGTATAGATGTACCACTTTTTTTTTTTTAATCCATTCTTCAGTTGAGGGATAGGTTGTTTCCAGTTTCTAGCTATTACAGATAAAGCTTCTATGAACATAGTTGTGCAAGTGTCTTTTGGGGATGTTGTAGCATCTTTTGGGTATATGACTAGGAGTGGTATAGCTGGGTCTTCAATCAAGATGAAGATACAACAAGTTCAAAGTTATGGAATACAGTGAAAACAGTCCTAAGAGGAAAGTTCATAGCACTAAGTGCCTCCTTAAAGACATTAGAAGTTTCTCATATCAGCAATTTAAAACTACACCTGAAAGCTTTAGAAATAAGAAACAAGTACACCAAACAGGAGTAGAAGACAGGAAATAATCAAAATCAGAGCTAAAATCAATCTGAAATAAAGAAAACATTAGAAAGAGTCAATGAAACCAAGAGCTGGTTCTTTGAGAAAATCATCAAAATACATATACCGCAAACCAACTAAGAGACAAAGAAACAGTATCCAAATAAAATCATAAGTGAAAAGGGCAATAGCAACTAACACTAAGGATATTCAAATTCCAAAAACCTGAACTTCACAAAATTGGGAAATCTTAACAAAGTGGACAATTTTCTAGACATGTACCACTTACCAAAGTTAAATTGAGATTAGGTAAACTATTTAAACAGCCCCATAACCCCTAAAGAAAAAGGAGCAGTCATTGAATGTCCCAATCAAAAAAAAAAAAACCAAACCAAAACAAAACAAAAAAATCAGGGCCAGGTAATTTTGGTGCCAGACTTGCAAAGAATTGCCAATTCTAATGCTCCTCAAACTATTACATAAGAAAGAAACAGAAGGAACACTGCCAAACTCATTCTATGAGACCGGTCACCCTGTTTGTATACCACACAATGAGGCACCAAAGAGAACTTCAGGCCAATTTCGTTTATTGAAGCAAAAATACAGTTATACCAAATACACTCAAACCAAATCCAAGTATACATCAAAGACATCATCCATCAAGATTGCTTTGGCTTATCTCAGGGTTGCAAGGATGGTTCAATACATGAAAATCCGTCAAAGTAATTTACTATACAAACTGAAAGAAAAAAATCACATGATTATCTCATCAGATACTGAAAATGCCTTTGATAAAATCCAACAACCCTTCATGTCAAAAGTATTAGAGAAATTAGGGATACAAGGCACATAGCTAAATGTGATCAAAGCAATATATAGCAAGGCAATATCCAACATCAAACAAAACAGAGAGAAGCTTAAAGCATTTCTACTAAATCAGGCACAAGACAAGGATACCCACACTCTCCCTATCTGTCTAATATAGTACTTGAACTTCTAGCCAAAGCAATAAGACAATTAAAGGAGATCAAGTGGAAAGGAAGAAGTCAAAGTATCACTATATGCAGATGCTATGATGGTATGCATATGCGACCCAAAAAATCCTACCAGAGAACTTCTATAGCTGGTAAACACCTTCAGCAAAGTATCTGGATACAAAATTAACTCAAATAAATCAGTAGCCCTCCTTTATAAAAATGATAAACAGATGGAGAAAGAAATTAGGGAAATAACATCTTTTACAATAGCCACAAATAATATAACTCTAATCAAGCAAGTGAAAGATCTGTATGACAAGAACTTCAAATCCCTGAAGAAAGAAATTGTAGAATATATCAGAAGATGGAAAGACCTCTCATGCTCATAAATCAGTAGATTAATGTAGTGAAAATGGTTATCTTACCAAAAGCAATCTACAGATTCAATGCAGTCCTAATCAGAATTCCAACACAACTTTTTGTAGACCTTTAAAGAGCAATTCTCAACTTCATATGGAAAAACAAAAAACCCAGGAGAGCCAAACAATCTTGAACAATAAAAGAAATCAAAGACACAGCAATATACCCACATACCTATGGACATGTGAGTTTTGATAATGGAGCCAAAACCATACAATGAAAAAAATGAGAGCATCTTCAACAAATGGTGTTGCACTAACTGGATGTCTATATTTAGAAGAATGAAAATAGATCCATACTTACCACCCTGCACAAAACTCATGTCCAAGTGGGTTATGGACCTCGACATAATTCCGAATACTCTAAATTTTATAGAAGAGAAAGTGGGAAATAATCTTGAACGCATTGGAACAGGAGACCAGTTCCTGAACAGAACTTCAGTGGCTCAGACTCTAAGGCCAACAATTGATCAATGGGACTTCATGAAACTGCAAAGCTTTTGTAAGGCAAAGGTCCAGGACAGTTTGGCAGCTCACAGATTGGGAAAGGGTCTTCACCAACCCTACATTTGGCAGAGTTAATATACAAAGTTTACGAAGAACTCAAGAAGTTAGATACCAACAACCCAAAGAACCCAATAAAAAATGGTTGTATAGATCTAACAATTCTCAACAGAGGAATCTCTGATGGCCAAGAAGCCCTTAAGGAAATATTCAAAGTCCTTAGTCATCAGAGTAATGTATATCTAAACAACTCTGAGGTTCCATCTTCCATGCATCAGAATAGCTAAGATAAACTCAAGAGATGGCACATGCTGGCAAGAATGTGCGGCAAGGGGGAAAGTCCTCAGTTGCTGGTGGGAGTGCAAACTTCTACAACCACTGGGCTGAGTGTTCCAAAGTTTCTCATTCCTCATGTACGGTCATCCTGGGGTCTCTGTATCTGTTCCCACTGCTGCAGGAGGAGGAAGCGTCTCTGGTGAAGGCTGAGCCTGGCACGCATTATGAGTCTAGCAGAATGTCTAGGAGTCATTTTATTGCTACAGATTTTATGTTTATGTGTATGTTGTTGCTGTTGGTTTGTTGTTGTTTTTAGAACAGTAGTGTTTGTTTTTACCCAAATCCCTAGGCTTTGTAGTCTCAAGTTCTTGGTCACCTAAGCAGTATTGGGTATGGGTTGATGCCAGGCTTTTTTAAAATGTATATAGTCTTAAGTAATAATTTCCTTGTTCAATTCCAGTTGCTGTTTAAGCGTTGTTTGTTTTATTCATTTAGGTCATCGTATCAATGAGTATAGCATTTGCTCAACAGACTGAACTCTCTAGATTATCTGAGGGGAAAGAAAATGCTATACAATCAGAACAAGCACACACTCTGTGTTCTCAAGACAAACACCATTTAAATGACAGCACAACACAAAGTCAAGTTGGTCTTCAGACTTTTGAGGCAACGGACAAGAATTTTCAAGAAGAATTTAAACCGCTTAGCAAAGAGTTAGGAGAATATAGAAAAGCAGTTCCTTTGTCCAATCATGATGACCTTGATGATATACTAAAGTCAGAAGAACATGGACTGGCTATTTCAGAAGAAATATTTTCCAAAGATGAAACATTTATAGTGAGAAAATCTGTAAGTATGACTCCTGGGGTATTTCTTAAAAAGCAAAAAATTTATAAAAGCAAAAATTGGTTTCTTCACTATAAGTACATTTTCAAAAATGTTGCTTAAGGAAGAAGAACAGTATCAGGTCAGCCTGTTTACGTATGACTCTCATTATAGTTTATTAATGATAAAGTACATAGTTAAATGGCAGTAATGCTAATTAGCTAAAACAAAGTCTGTTTGCTTTAGAGGCATTGTACATACCAGTGAAGTGGCTCAGTGGGTCAGACTCCTGTCCCCACAGCTAACACCCAGAGTTCAGTCTGAGACTCAAGTGATTGATGGAGAGAACTGACTTCCTCTAGTTGTCCTCTAACACACATGCACACACACACATACACGGGGGGGGGGGACATATACATGTGTATACTCAGAGATGTGTGTACCCACATACAGACATTAGTTAATTAATTAAATAAAGATGTAATGAAAGCATTGTATTGAATGTTTAAGCAATTAAATCCTGTAAGTTACAACTCTCTTAACTTTGTTTCAGCTAGATTATCCAGTGATTTGGCAAAGCCTATGACTGAAAGATTTATTCAGTTAAATACAAGAACATATAGGAAATTGCCACTTATGTAAAAGAATGATTTAATGCATTTTACTCTCCAGGCTCTAATGATCTTTTTCTTTATGTACTCTCAAATAGAATTATTTCCTCAACAGTTTAGCTGTCTTAATGGATGGAAATAAATCCTACTTTTGCTAAAATCATTTGAATTCAAATGTATGATTATATCTTACTCAGGAGGATAATCAAATAAAACTGCTGTCTCTAGGAATACATAACCTTTGAATGCCCATGACAGTCTCTCTGGGTTCCAGCAGCTGTGATGGGAGAATGACTTAATTACTGTCACTTTAAGGGTGCTCATAGAATCCATTAGTGAGTGGATTTGTTCTGAGTCAAAGAAAGTGATATATGATTGTCTCCTATGAAGAAATCCTCTGGAATGTTATAGAACTGTTGTATAATATAAATTTAATAAATAAAATTTCCTGTTTCCTAAGTACAATTTTAAGATAAAAAAATATACCCTATACTGGGGCATAGAATCTTCACAAGACCAAGTGCCTCTCCTCCCATTGATGGCTGACTAGGCCATCCTCTGATACATATGCAGCTAGAGACACAAGTCCCACCATGTGTTTTCTTTGATTGGTGGTTTAGTCCTAGGGAAGTGGGAGTGGGTGAGTTGGGGAGCAGGGGGAGGGATGGGTAGGGCATTTTCAGAGAGGAGACTAGGAACCGGATAGCACTTGAAATGTAAATAAAGAAAATATCTAATTAAAAAAGGAAGAAACATTTTCACAAGTTTGAGATGATATATATATATATATATATATATATATGATTTAAAAATATCTTCATTTTCCCCCACAAAATGTTGAAAACAATAATGGAGTCAGGGCTTCATTAAAAGTAGAGAGATTATTGAATATCTTTATTTTTCTCCTTTAGAATTATAGTTTAGCTAAACTTACTGATAGATATTTACCTCCTCAAAAACAACACATTGCGTTAATTAACTTCATATTGTTTTTCAATTGTGCTTAAAAGAAATACCAGTTGTTTTTTTTTTTTTTAATTTAAGCTTTATTTAATAATGAAAAAAAGTTCAGGTGTCCTATGGGTGTAATAGAATTGTTTTCATATTCAATGAAAATATCAGTAGTGGCAGGTTTTCACAGTACATGTGTGGTTAAACTTTTTGTTTTTCCTGATAAAGATGCATGATGAGGTGTTGGTGTCAAGTGTGGATACTTCTAGACAGCTCATCTTAAATGAACAGTTGGAAGATATGCGGCAAGAACTTGTGCGACAATATGAAGAACATCAGCAGGCAACAGAAATGTTGAGGCAGGCCCACATGCAACAGATGGAGCGGCAACGAGAAGACCAGGAGCTGCTCCAACAGGAAATCGAGAGACTCAGCGAGCAGTTAACCCAGGTTGGCATGGAGAAGCCTTTCTCTCCCTAACTAGAACAACAGTGACTTTCTGTAGTTTTGTAACCTTTTTTAAAACTTAAAATGCATTTTGCTGGATCTATAAATGGTTGCAGATATTACCATTGGAGTCAATCCATCTGCAGTGTTAGACGCTGAGGGCATACTGGACCCAGATTCATAGTGTTCATCGCCGTGACGTCGTGCATGGAGTTTCCCGTCTGGGTTGCAGAGTAAAACGGGACTCATTGCTCTGGCACGTAGTAGCAGAGGATGCACAGCAGAGGCCTCCTCAGTGTAGACTGCCCTGTGCTGGTGTAGTTCTCTCAGCCTGTAGGCAGGTTCACCTCCGTGAGCCACCAGTTAAGCTCACAGGTTTACTCCCACTATCTTTAATCACCTTGTGAATCACAGTTGGAAATCTGGGGTGGCACATTTCTTTTCATTGATTTGAAAATTGCAAATTTATGTAACATCTTAACCCTCTTTCAACTAAATTTACATTTTCTTTGGTATTTGGGAGCTATATTCTTAACCGGTTGCTATATAAAATATACTCGCAAAATCATTGCAGAAAAGCTCATATGAAAACTCAAAATTTAATTTTGAAAACTAAAAGGAAAAATAGAGAATTCTTGACTTGAATTCCTTCAGATACAAAATAATGGTAAATTTGGGGTTGGAACATAAAATAGGGATCACCGGAGCATTCAGTCTTGCTTTTCTTCACTGTATTTTGTGAGTTCAGACTTCTGAATTTTCAATGCAAATTTGACATAAAAGTATTAATTAAACTGTACAAATCCCTGAATTTTATACATTTAATTAACTTTTTAACCTTTCAAATTTTGCATTGAATTTTATATATGCCTTTTAACCCCTTGTAATGGAATCTGAATTCAGTTTGAAAACCGGCCCATGGTCTCAAGGGGTTAAAAGAAATCTGTGGAATGATTCTGTTTTCTTCTCCTATCACCATCAATATTCTCTCATGACCTTTTTTCTTATTTAGAAATCCTCCATAGATACTGAACACGTGGTTTCAGAGAGAGAAAGGGTTCTGTTAGAGGAGCTGGACGCACTAAAGCAGCTGTCCCTAGCTGGAAGAAAGGAGCTGTGTTGTGAGCTGCGCCACAGCAGTACGCAAACACAGGTAGTGTGGACTTTGGCTCACCCAGGCGCAGTGGCGACAACGCAGTAGGATTTGTTTGTCTTTCTCGTCGGTGTGTGATAGCGTTTTCATAGGCACTGAGCTTAATGTGTTTGTGATTGCTCCCATGGAAGGCAGGCGGAGTACAAATGCCATGCATTCTGCTGGTAATGTGATTCTGGTGTTGCAGTAACAGCAACTGTTGCTCCACCATGCAGCAGCCTAACCGATTTTACTGTCACAGTATACAGCATGCATTCCTTTGAACCCATCCCATGCGTTTCATCTCTGCATCAGAGTGTTTTATCTTTCCTTGATAACACGGAGTTAAACATTATTTCAAGCAGTGTCTACATCATGCTCAGAGGTTTCTGCTTCATCTCATACCACTGTAGAAGTGTGCCTTGCCGTTTCTAAGATGACGGGTTTTCTCTTTGTCTTGTCCTCTCTGCCTTTGCACCAACTTACTCAGGATGGAAATGACAATCAGCAAGTCGAGGAACAGACATTAAAAGACAAGACATTGGAGAGAAAACCTGAAGATGGTCCTCTTGACAGAAACCTGTCCAATGAAAGGTATCGTGTGGACTTGTTTAGCACTGGGTGGAAATGCTGCTTTCAATTCAGTAAATGTTGTCAGAGCTTTAGCTTGTCCATTGTACTCTGTCTTAAAAGTTGTACTCTGTATGAAATCTGACCATGTAGGTAATTGTATAAGAAGGAATGACAATTTTTTTCGTTAATTAGACTAATTTTAAAAATCTTTTGCATGCACTTCAGTTTTTGTTAGTGTTGATCTCAGCTCTCTTTAGTTGTTGTTGAATATTGGACTTTTCTTAATTAACTTTATTTCTCATAATGCTATTTTATATTCTAAAATCATTTCTATTAGTGAGTTTTATGTCTTTATGTCTTCTTTTTTTCATTAACTTTAAGACATTCATTTAGTATTAGGTATTTTGAGAAAACAATATGATAAATATTTCACATTAAATTTCTTTTTGCGTTTGCTGTATAACAAATAAGCACCTTTATTCCACATTCAAGTTTCATAGAAGAGTAAATTAAACACCCAATGGCAACAATACTATTCCTTACTTTGATATCACAGAGATTAATATAAAAATTTTTAACACTACGAGAATAACCTATATTAATTTAAACACTGTTCAGAAAGGCACAGAGCCTTAAACTTGATTTTGTTCAAATGAAAATAATTTCTTTGATTTAAAACTAGAACTATTATCTACTAACAATTTCTGTGACTGTCATCCTCGTGTGTCCTCCACAGTTTCTGTGACTGTCACCCTTGTTTCTGTGACTGTCATTCTTGTGTGTCCTCCTAGTCTCCCTCCTCAGCTCTCAGATGGAATGTGGCTCCTAAGATTTTGGCTTCTCTAGGGGATCATGGCTATGAAACACAATCAGTATGGAATTCAAACAAGGAAGACAGTGTATGAAAATTAGACCTATCATAGCAATGTAAAATAATCTGTTCATTTATTTATTTACTTGCTTATATAAAATGAACATTATACAATAAAATTTTTACTATTTGTTATATTTTATAAATCAGGTATTTAGTTTTTAGATTTTTTTTTTATGGTGAGGTTGATAAAACAAATCTTCATTCTTGTTTTTGACCATCATATGATTTTAGTCAGGTTTTTAAGGTAAAAATTATTTAATACTCTTTTAATCATGGAATTTTACACTTGAACAAATCTTAAGTAATAGTTAAGAAAATAAAACCCTTCTGCTATTTGGTCTTATTTTTAATATTCTTAATTATGTAAGTAGATAACTTGATCTGGATACAAAAATAGAATGTCTTTTCCTTGACAACTACTAAAGGAAAACAACTCCATTTATTACTTCATCCTAAAATAGGTAGGTCATGTGTCTGGGAGGCAGTCAGCTGCCCTCTGGGCTTTAGCACTTGTCTCCCACAGGGTAGAGTTGAGAGAGAAAGCTCTTGTCAGCCAAGGAACCTCCACCACGGAAGTCTGCCCTTTGTCTATAGTTCTTAAGTATAAAGTTTGCTGATATCCTGCTTCCGGTGAATTAAGCAATTAAGATTCATGAGATAATCTTAATCAATATTTATGAAAATACATTTTTGACACAGTTTTAAAGGGCTCACGTTACAGTAAAAATAAACTGTATGAAAACACTTGATCCAGGACAATCCTTCTTTTTTACTTGTTTTAAAAACGTGTATATTTACGAGTAAGATAGAGGGTAGAGGGAAATGTAGGGAGTGACAGTTTTAAGGATTGGCACTGCAGAGATGACTCAGGGGTTAAGAGCACCTAATACTGTTGCAAAGGACCTGGGCTCCCAGAACCCACCAGTAGAAGCTCACAACAGCCTGTACCTGCAGTGCCAAGGGATCCAATGTCATCTTCTGGAGAGCTCCTGCACATATGTGGCACACACATACTCACACAGGTACATTCCTGTACACATAAATAAACATATATAAATTTATTTTACTACCAATGATTATGTCTGAATGCCAAGACATTTCAGAGAAGAGTTAACCAGTCACCTTATTTAAAGTAAATAAATAAACAAGTGAATAAATAGATAAATGACTCTATGGAAAGACATTATTTCTATTTAGTTGAAAAATTTTCACTTTCCAGTTGGCTGAAACGAGTGACGTGTGAAACTAGGTAGGTCCAGTTTTGTCTCTAAGTAAAAATTTGTAAAGGCTGTGACACTTACTTTCGTGTTATCAGACTGAAATGTCACTGTTGGTCTTTTAAGACAGAACTGTGTGCCTATTTGACCTGTTTAAATTTAGGCATCACATTCGTTGTTAGAAATTGTAAAAATAGTGCCACATTTTATTTTGGGCTTTTAGAATCATACTATAAAGTATGTTGTTTGACACACGAAAGGATGAAATACAAAAGATCTGTGTGAGTAACTATAGAGAGTATTGGCGCTCAATACTTTATGTATGCTTAGATCTTTCCACACTCTAACTTTTTTTTTTTTAATGTAATCATTAACCAAGAACCTTAGTGACTTGATTTCTTTTGGATCAATAAAATGATGCCTAAAAAACTGTAAGCTGTATAGAGCTGTTAGAAGAACACAAGTACTTTTATAATTTAGTTTTAAAGTAAGTACAAAACTAGAAGCACTTCATTGTGGTATGATTGTAGATCATTTTAATAGGATCAAGTATTTTCCAATTATGAAGAAGTCTTTTTCTCTCTTCCCCCCCCTTTCTTCTCCTTCCCCTCCTCCTCTTCCTCCTCTTCTTCATTTTGGTTTTTTGAGATGGGGGTTCTCTGTATAGTTTTGGCTGTTCTGGAACTCACTCTGTAGATGGAGCTGGCTCAGACTTTGGCTGCCCCTGCTGGCCTGCCTCTGCCTCTGCCTCCTGAATGCTAGGATTAAAAATGTGCCACCACCACCTGCGTCTATAAGCAGAATGGCATAATAGCAGTGTGTTTTGTTTAGTTTTTAATTAAACATTTTAACAAATGATTCTTTTTCTGTACAGGTACGCTCTCAAAAAAGCTAATAATAGACTTCTGAAGATCTTGTTAGACGTTGTCAAGACAACATCAGCTGCCGAAGAAACAATTGGCCGCCATGTTCTTGGGATTCTGGACCGATCTAGTAAAGGTCAGACAGCTACCAGCCTGCTGTGGAGGTCAGAGGCAGAGGCATCCGCCACGACTTGTGTACCAGAAGGATGTGCAAGAGGTAATGGTTCTGTGTGCTTTTGAAATAATCCACATCTTCCTCAGAGGCTCAGTTCAGGGCACTCCCAGGATATAGAAATGTATGTACAGTGCCACACATTCATGGACTGTCAGACTAAGACCTTAAAGCTGCTTTTCTCAGCCACCATTATTGTACAGCATTTGCAAATGGGTGCCTCAGGACTGTCATCGTCTGTACCCAGGGTTACTACCTGCCTGCTTTCCTTGTCTACTGATAAAGAATAATCCCATGTCACTACTCGGGAATCACATCCATGTGTAAACTAAAAAAGGTTCAAATGGAGAGGTTAAACAAGTGTCTGTAAAACCTACGTTTGTTTTATCTTTGATCTGTCCTCTGATAGGTCTTCCTGCCTTTTTAAGTGTGAAGTGTAGCAGAGTGTGTCTTGTCTGCGGTTGGGACGCAGTTTGCACTTTCCTTTGCTGCTTCTTTTGCCTCCTTGCCATCACCTTGCTGATGGATAGGGTCTGGAATCTGGGGTTAGAAGGTTAAATCTAGTTTGTGTCCACCATCCCTGATCCCTCTCCCCGGCTGGAGGCAGTTCTTCCAAAGTGCTGCTTTATAACCTTGGAGAAATGCAGCTTGCTGAGCTTCCTGTGGAGAAATGAGAAGAAAATAGTTATGGATGGTTTGCTTAATTACAGGTTGGCTATCAGTGTGTTTCTTACCCCAAAGGAAATCTTGATTTAAAATTTTAAATAAACTTAACTGAAAAACACCTCAGTTGAGTTTAAAGATAATCTCTAAAGTGCATTTAGTTAAATAACTGAAATACTAACAGTTATTTTCTTTTCAAATTCAGTCTTTTCACACTTGGTTGGTTGACATTTCAGACCAGCTTTCCTGCACAAGCTGTAGACAAAGGCTATTTACTATGTGTGGATCTTAATGTGTGTATAATAGGATCCTATGTAAAACATGTGAAAGCAAAAATAAAAACAATGATCTTGTTTTACTTAACCATCTAGGGAGGAGTTATCCTGTTCTTCTAGTCAAACTGATACCATGTTGACTTCTACAGTCAAACACTGACTGAGGAAACAGCCTGTAAGCTACAGGCCCTCTCCATGTCAGCTGTTGTCATAGACCAGCAAGCTCACTTCCCAAGCTGTGCTGGAAGTTACCAGAGAGAGGTTGGCAGGTTCACTCAGCACAGAATGCCATGCTACTGTTCATTGACTTGAGAAGGCAGACATCTGGTCCATAAGCTTCTTCTCTTTTAAATTACATTAAAAATTGTCAGTGTAGGAGAAGTGTGTATGTACCCATTAAAATAACCTAGCAGTCATTTCTTATTGACAAGTGTCCCAGCTGGGTTCTACAGCATGTCCTGAGTGTCTGGAAACTTACAACATTGTCTGCACTGCTCCTCTGTGGTAATTCCGCCTACTAGTAACAGGAAGCAAGATCAGAACATAACTGATATTTTGCTTTAAAACATTATATATATATCTCATATAAATCCTCAGAATATTATTTTACTGGTGGCCAGTTGTAGAAGAATAATGCTACAGTGTGAGAGGGAACGTCAGATCCACAGACAAGTATGGTGTTATTTCAAAGATCATTTTGTTAGCCTTAGCATCACTGTGTGTGCTCTCGAGCTAACATTTCATGTTTTTATGATTAGCAGTTTTGTTGGACTTGCTAATAATTTGATATGGCCATCAGTATCACCAAGGAATATCACTGATCCAGTTTTCCTTTTTAAGTATATATTGAATTAAATCAATTTATGATTTTAAAATGTTGAATTTGTCATAAACCCCAATAACATACTTGCTTTACAGTATTAGTAACATGTATGTTAGATTTCACCCTGGCATTTCTTCATATTTCTGGATGGAAGCATTAATGTCTCATTTGATATAACAATTAAGTTTTGATCTGATTTCAGAGTGAGTTTTACTCTTTGGCTTTCTATATGGCTTTTTTTCTTGTAGCCACACATGTGGCCTATTCTCAGTCTTCAAGTCTGAACTTGTTTAGATTTTAAACAGGTATGGACTTGCTAACACTTGAAAAAAAATAAATAATTGACTTATTAGTATTTGCTTCCTTGTGAGAATAATCTGGTTATGAAGCCGAAAGTCAGGGCAAAGCTAGTGTGGACTCACTTGAGCCTTTGGGAATGGTCTGTCCCCTGACAGAATGGTTCCCAGGCCTGTGTTTCCTCTCTGCTGGGAAGCCGGGGTGAAGGCCTGTCTGCCACGGCTTGCTTTTGGCATAGCTGTGCCGTAGATCAGTAGTAGCTCACTGATACTGAGAAGGCACTGTGCTTTCCAGATTCACCCTGGCCTTGACGACATTCATCTCCTTCCTTGCTCGTTGGTTTGTTTGGAGATGGTTTTACTTGGTGTACCAGACTAGCCTTGAACACAGTATGTGGCCCAGACAAGAGAATTTAGGCAAGGTCTCCCCTGTGCCTGGACTATTACATAGAGAAGGCCCTGCCTAAAACCTAAAACCAAACCATGAAACAGAAGCTATTGGGTGTGTCGTGTCTTTATCTTTTGGAGGATGCTCTAGTACCTAATTTTTTGAATCAGCCTTTCCAGAAGCACTGGTATCCCGACCTTTGCATTGTGCTGTGTTTCACAAGGCCTCTGCACTTTGTGCTTGGGCTTGCTCCCTCGTGTGTACAGTATCTTCAGTCTTTTTCTTGTCACTTGCTCCTCTGTACACAAGTCACGCTGCAGACTCCATACTGTTGAAGGCTGTGTTTTGCTTTAAGTGTTGATTGTTCTCAGCTTTGCCCTCCACAGTAAAAGTCAGCACACTGGAAGAGAGAGTATTCTTAACATTTGTTTCTGATGCTTAGATTTGCTCTCATCTTTCTGCTTAAATATGATTAACCTTTCCCAATCTTTAGCAAAACCTCCAAAGTTCAAACAAACTCTAGGACAGTTAACAATCTAGATCCAGAGTCCTTTCCAGTTACCTTCCTTTACATTTTCCCCGCATCACGGTCTGTATGTCTCCATACATTTCTCTTAGGCTTCCCACCATATCAGACTGTTCTCTTTACTCAGATTTATCATATTCTTCAAACCCAAACAAAAGTGTCACTAGAATGCAGCCGGTTCCTCAGATAATGGCATAACCTAAGTGTTTTTGTTTTCTAAGCAACAAATAATAGCTATTGCTCCCGTGGCTTCTGCAAAACTATCGTCTTATTTCTTAGACTGCGTCATTTGATTTTGCAAATGCTACAGTATGTATTGTACCATACCTTTAGGTTACTTTATATACCGCTTTGAATCCCAAGATTATCTTGAACTATAACCCTGTAGAAGTATTTGTCCAACTCTCATAGCGTTTGCTTTTAAATACATGGTATAATATAAAGAAATACCAGTATAGTAGTTGTGCTTTTTTTTTTTTAATGAGGAAAATAAAATGTAAGTTAAAAATTATATCAGCTGCTGCGCCATTGGTTAGAGTTATATAAAATAATGTCTAATAGCACTATTTGAGGCCTGGAGAGATGGTGACTGTTAGAGCTCTTGTTGGGTCCTGCAGAGGATCTACGCCAATGCTCAGCTCTGTATAGTCACACGCATGGTACACATACATAGGATGCAAGCAAGCAGTCATATGTATACAGTCATTTAAAGAAAACTGCAAATGTTTAAAATTGTGCCCTAGAACACACTTTCATCTTCTGCCAGCAATGATCTTGTTCAGTAGGGGTGATTTGTGGAGCTGGTTAGAAAAGCCGCATGTGATTTGATGGCTCTAGCATGCTGGGTGGGTGAGATGTTAGGTGTCAGTGAGAAGTACTTGTGCCTTGGCGTTAGAACAGCAAGGCTTTAGAGTAGTGATTCTTAACTTGTGGGTCGGGACTCCTTTGGGAGGATGCTTTCACAGGGGTCATATATCAAGTACTCTGCATGTCAGATATTTGCAGTATGACTTCACAACAGTGGCAAAATTACAGCTATGGAGTAGCAATGGGAATAACCTTATGGTTGGGGGTCACCGTAGCATGAGGAACTATTAAAAGGTTGTAGCTTTATGAAGGTCGAGAACCACCACTTTATAGGAAGTGAAATTTATCTTCTGTCTCGGTTAGCATATTGATCCTTACATTAAAAAATGATATTATGCCGGGCATTGTGGCGCACGCCTTTAATCCCAGCACTCGGGTGGCAGAGGCAGGCGGATTTCTGAGTTCAAGGCCACCCTGGTCTACAGAGTGAGTTCCAGGACAGCCAGGGTTATACAGAGAAACCCTGTCTCGAAAAACCAAATCTGTGAATAATAGATTAGTCTGTACTTTTCCCCCCATCATACCACTGCCAACGTAGCTTATAACGAAATTATCTTAGTGCATTTCAATGTGCCACCAAATCAGATTAAATCAGTCACTTCTGAATAGGCTCAAGAGTCAGAAGGTCCAGTCCTGGATAAATATAAACTCCTGCTCTCTTCCACAGTGTACCTGGAGTGTTCCACTGCATCATAAGATGGAGTGTGGGGTGATGGTGGCGGACAGTGTGTGCACAGTCATATGTGAATCTATGGAAGCCAGAAATCTAAATTGGGAGTCTTCCTCAGTCACTCTCCTCCTTATTCTTGGAGACGAGGTCTCTCACTGAACCTTTAGCTTCACCATTTTGGCTAGACTGGCTGTCCAGCAAGACCCCAGGTCCTCCTGTCTCTACCCCGCTCTCCATTCCCCAGCCGGGTATGGCGGCACTCATGTGTTCCTGTGGCAAGCATTTGACCTCCCCAGTTCCCCTTCATCTTTGCCATCTTCAGCTATGAGTTTGCCTTATCACACAGGGAACCGGATCTTGTTACTTAGGAGACATCCCGTTCCAGTCGCTACCCGACACTCTTTGCTTAGATAGCTGTATTAGTCAGGGTTCTCTAGAGTCACAGAACTTGCAGATAGTCTCTATATAGTAAAGGAATTTATTGATGACTTACAGTCTGCAGTCCAAATCCCAACAATGGTTCAGTAGTAGCTATGAATGGAAGTCCAAGGATCTAGCAGTTGCTGAGTCCCACACCGCAAGAAGGCGAGAGAGCGAGAGCCCCACTCCCTTCTTCCAATGTCCTTATATGGTCCCCAGCAGAAGGTGTAGCCCTGATTAAAGGTGTGTGCCACCACACCTTTAATCCCAGATGACCTTGGACTCGGAGATCTCCCTGTCTTAATCTTCTGGATTCAATCACCACTGTGTCTCAAGATCTCCATACCAAGATCCAGATCAGAAACTTCTATCTCCCAGTCTCCAGATTAGGTTCACTGGTGAGCCTTCCAATTCTGGATTGTAGTTCATTTCAAATATAGTCAAGTTGACAACCAGGAATAGCCACTACAATAGCTATTCCACGCTGTCTTGTGTTCCATTAGATGGTGAGTGTGGCTCAGTGTACGGTCTATATACTAAAGCTGCAGAATTGATCCCCTGCACCAAAAAACAATTCTCCATCAAAGAAAAGATTCTAAATAACCCAAGGGTTAGTTTCTGCACAGCACTGCCCTTTTATATCTGTCTGACTGCTGTCCAGTGCTCTTGCTTTGCATATTCACCCTGCTAAGAAGTTGTTATTGAAAGACCTTGGGATGTGATGATGTAGTTTTAGCCTGACTTGGTATCTTCAGTTACTCGATGCTGTAATTGTAAGTGATTAATTGATGCCTCTAACTTACCACTCTTGTAGCTATGGATGAGTCCATACCCTCCTATCCTGGAACTGCCATAGCAGCCCATGACAGCATTTGGTCCAGAGTCACGGAGGAAGGCGCAGAGCTGTCACAGCGGCTCGTGAGGAGTGGTTTTGCTGGGCCTGTAATAGATCCTGAAAATGAAGAACTTATGTTGAACATCAGCTCTCGACTACAAGCAGCAGTTGAAAAGCTCCTCGAAGCCATAAGTGAAACCAACAGTCAGGTAACCTCTTTTCTTGGAGCGGTGTCTGCAGAGCTTAATGCAGACTTTCTGCTAAACCATGGCTGACTTAAGGATCCTCTCTACTGTCCCACAGAAATTTGGCCAGGCTTCCTTTTAATAATTGGTTGTGTTCAGGTTGGGTCTAGCAAAGCAGACCAGTAATTCCTTCTATTTGGCAGGCCTGGGCAGCTTAATGAGACCCTGCCTTTAAAAAAAGTGTAAATAAAGGTCCAGGAAAATAACTCACAGGTCAAGTGCTTAGAGGGCTTGTGAGAATTCACTCTCCAGTCCCGAAACAGAAGTATACAAGCACACGGGTAAAAGTGGGTTGTATTTTACCAACCCTGTTACCAGTATGCTTTTCAGTTGGTAAAGGGTGATGTATTCTGTTAATGGAGTCTTTCAGTTTTAAAATTCATGGTTACTTTAATGGTCAGGTTATCTAGACTATCGTATGTTGGTTTTTTTTTTTTATATCAAAGAGATGTTAACACTACCATTATATGAAATGTTCTGTAAATTCTGTACCTTCGTATTCATTGAATTCTAAAATGTCTTTAATTTCTTTATTTCTTCCTTTGCCCTAGTGGCCATTCAATAGAGAGTTTTCATGCGTTTATAGGTTTTCTATTGTTGTAATCTAGCTTCAATCTATGGTGGTCTGTTAGGATACAGGGAATTATTTTAATCTTCGTTTATTTGTTGAGACTAGCTTTATGACAGTATGAAGTCAATTTTGGAGAAAGTTCTGGAGGTGCTGTGAAGAAGGTATGTCCTTTTGTGTTTGGGTGAGAGGTTCTACAGATCCCGCTCTGTCCATTTGGGTCATAATATCTGTTAGCGCCATTATTTCTGTTTACTTTTTTTTTTTCTAGATGATTTGTCCATTGGTGACAATGGAGTATTGAAGTCCCCCACTATTAATGCGTGGGGTTCAATGTGTCATTTAAGCTTTAATAGAGTTTCTTTTACAAATATGGTTGCCCTTGTGTTTGGGGTATAGATATTCAGAATGTGGGTGGCAGCTTGGTGGACTTTTCCTTTGATGCGTATGAAGTGTTCTCATCTCTTTTGATTAGTTTAGGGTGAAAGCCTGTTTTGTTAGATATTAAAGTGACTACACCAGCTTGCTGCTTGGCTCTATATCTTTGGAAAATCTCTTTTTTAACCTTTTACTCTGAAATAATGTCTTTCTTTGATGTTGGGATGTGTTTCTTATATGCTGCAGGATAATGGGTCCTATTTTCACATCCATTCTGTTAGCCTGATATCATGAGATATCATTGACCAATGATTGTTAATTCCTATTCTATGGTTGTTGGTCTTGGTGGTGATGGTAATGGTAATGGTAATAGTAATGGTAATGGTAATGGTAATGGTGTGCATCTTGAACAGTTCTATTCATTTCCTTTACTTGCCCCCCCCCCCCAGCTTTCTTGGGGATTTATTCATTTCCTCCCATTGTTTATTTGTGTTTTTTGGGGCTTTCTTTAACAGATTTATATATTTCTTGTGTAAGGACTTCTATCATCTTCCTAGTGTTGGTTTTAATGTTAGTTTCTTGTGTTTCTGCTGTGTTGGAATATTCAGGGGTTGCTATAGTAGAATAGGTAGGTTCTGGTGGTACCATATTGTCCCATCTAGTGTTTGTAAAAACTTAACTATTTATCGGTTTCCCGTTGCAGGGCATTTGGTACAATTCACTTTGGTGATCCCACTTTATACCAAAATCCAGAGTGATATTTCTTTATCACCATCCAAACAATTGGAGAGAAAACGGTACCAATAAAAGCCAGCTTTACTCGTGTTACTCATTTAACCAGGCAGCAAGTTACACTTAGTATCAGAGAGTCTGGTCTTTAGCCAAAGTGCAGGGGACTTTAACTTAAGAACTGACATCCTAAATACTGTGTCATAATGTGAAATTCTGTAGTTAAGAAAATAGCTATTTTCAGCCGGGCATGGTGGCCCACGCCTTTAATCCCAGCACTCGGGAGGCAGAGGCAGGTGTATTTCTGAGTTCAAGGCCAGCCTGGTCTACAAAGTGAGTTCCAGGACAGCCAGGACTATACAGAGAAACCCTGTCTCGAAAAAACCAAAAAAAAAAAAAAAAAAAATAGCTATTTTCTACACAGATGTATTTTTAGCTTCTTTACTCTTCGAGTGAGCTAATGCCTTGGCTGGGGTTTCCCTCTAGAGGGCTCATGTGTCTGTGGCTTTGCAGGCTCCCCTGGGTCACGTGAGGTGAGGTAATTCATCCGTTAAAGTGGTTGCATTTCAGCACTTGTAAAGCTTGGATGCATATGAATTACAATCACGCTGTGTATGGTGGATATTGTTCAGTATGATTTTATACTGGCTTGCCATGTCAGCTTGCTCCTTTTGTTTTGCTATGGCTGCCATGTTAATGTTTACCTTGGGTAATATATACTTTGTTTTTATAATTTTTTAATTTTTAAACATAATAGTGGTATTTTGTACTAATTTGGTTTTGGTTAAGCTTCCCCTTCTCTTCTCTTCGTCATGTTTGCTCAGACGTAGCCCTGGCGTCCTCCTTTCACCTCTATAGCCTATGTGCACTGTCATTCCAAGAGCATAGCTCTTACTACATATTTTTTTCTTGACCATTCTTAAATATTTTGGACTTGGATCTTTTGACTGTCATTCTTATTAGAGCTTTTGAATGAGGTTAATGTAAAGTATGGTCTATCTGGTTGGTGCAATATGTCCTTTTGAAAGCCACTGTAGAAAGTAGTGGATAATTCACAAGTGATAAGTAGTGCTCACAGGCTACTTGTTTTAATAGACAGCTAGAGGCAAGCCTCCTCATAATTGTGTGCCGTTACCAGCCAAGTGTGTGACTCTACCTGAAACACTCAACACCTTAGGCCAAGTCCACACGCAGAACAGTCATCTGTTTAAGAGATGGGATTGTGAGGCACAGCAGAGCCTGGCCACAGCATAGTCGGGATCATTCTCAGCTTGTTTTTTTTTTTTTTTTTTTTTTGAGTTTTTTTGTTTTTTTTTTTTTTTTTTTTGAGACAGGCAGGCACCCCAGAGCAGCAGCACCACAGCCCCTAGTGAGCTGCACATGCTCTGGCTGCCCAAGACTTCCAAGCTGCTAAGAATTTCACTGAGGTAGATGGTCCTTGAATTTTGGTTGGATTTATTTCCCATCCTCTGATACGCATGTGTGTTACCAATGAGGTCAAAGTGGTTGCTACTTCCTGCTCACTTGGTCCAATCAGCATAATGTCATCAATATAGTGCACCAATGTGATATTTTTTGGAAGAACCAAACGATTAAGATCCCTTCTAACTAAATTATGACACAGGGCAGGAGAGTTAATATATCCTTGAGACAAAACTGAAAGTATACTGCTGGCCTTGCCAACTGAAAGCAAATTGCTTCTGGTGGTCCCTATGGACAGGTACTGAGAAGAAGGCATTTGCCAGATCAATGGCAGCATACCAAGTGCCAGGAGATGTGTTGATTTGTTCAAGTAACGAAACGACATCTGGTATAGCAGCTGCAGTTGGAGTTACTACCTGATTTAGTTTTTGATAGTCAACTTCCATTCTCCATAATCCATCTGTTTTCTGCACTGGCCAGATAGAGTTAAATACAGATGTGGTGGGAACCACCATCCCTGCATCTTTCAAGTCCTTGATAGTGGCAGTAATTTCTGCAATTCCTCCAGGAATACGATACTNTTTTTGATTCACTATTTTCTTTGGCAGAGACAACTCTAAAGGCTTCCATTTAGCCTTTCCATCCATAATAGCCCTCACCCAGGGCTATTTCAGGGAACCAATGTGAGAATTCTGCCAATTTCTGAATATATCTCCCAATTATACATTCTGGAACTGGAGAAATGACCACAGGATATGTTTGGGAAACTACTGTACCTACTGTGAGTTGGACACTAGTCAAAACTCCATTAATCACTTGTCTTCCATAAGCTCCTACTTTAACTGGAGGGCCACAGTGTTTCTTGGGATCTCCTGGGATCAGTGTCAACTCAGAACCAGTATCCAATAGACCCCAGAAATTCTGATTATTTCCTGTCCCCCGGTGCACAGTTACCCTTGTGAAAGGCCGTATTTCCCTCTGGGGAAGAACTGGAGAAAGGCTAACAGCAAAACTTTTATGTGTCTTATCAAGATCCTTCCTCAGGGGAACCTGGCCACCCCTTCATTCAAGGGATTCAGGATCTGCAAACTGGCTCAAGTCTGGAAATTGATTCACTGGCCAAGATGGTCTTTTGCCACGATCCAATGAAGCCTTTCTTTCATTTGTTTGAAAAATTTTCTGCTTATACAGATCAAACATATATGCAGTAGGCTTCCTATCTATTTCGTGCCTGGAAACACCATGACTGATTAGCCAGTACCAAAGGTCCAGGCGGGTCATGCCATTATAAATTTCACCTCTCCTGTGCTGACCATTACGGGTATGTCATTGTAAACATTGTTTTGTCTACTCTGTCCAGTATAATAACTACAATCACCTTGTCTCTGGCAATGCTGCACTGCTCAGTCCCACAAAGCAAGTGGGCGAAGAAAAGAGAGTAAATGTTCTCCTTCCAATGTCCTTATGTAGGTCTCCAGCAGAAGGTGTGGCCCAGATTAAAGGTGTGTGCCACCATGCCTTTAATCCCAGATGACCTTGAACTTGGAGATCTCCCTGTCTTAATCTTCTGGAATCCATAGCCACTATGCTTCAAGATCTCCATGCCAAGATCCAGTTCAGAACTTTGTATCTCCCAGCCTCCAGATTAGGGTCACTGGTGAGCCTTGCAATTCTGGATTGTAGTTCATTCCAGATATAGTCAAGTTGACAGCTGGGAGTAGCCACTACAGTTCTGCACAGGATACCTGAACTTAGTGGAGAGAGCAGCACCAACATGGGTGCCTAGGTGCTCAATGCTGGAGACAGTCATTCACCTCCGCACATTGTTTGAGTACCTACTTCATACAAAATGGAAAAATCCCCACTTTCAAGGGCTTGTTTATCATGGTGGCCAGTAATCAATAAAATGTTGTTATGTCAGATAACTGCTGAAGCGTAACATAAGTAAAACATGGTGGTAAATGGAGTACTTTATTATATAACGGAAGGGCTTTTGTGATAACGTAATTAGCAAATACATTAAGGAGGTGAGGGCTGCAGGGGTGGCTCAGCAGTTCTGAACGTGGGCTGCTCTTCCACAGCGCCCTCTTCTGGGAGCCTGGCACACTAGTGGTGCAGAAATGCATGGAGGCAAATATGTATGCATAAAATAGTAAAATGACCTTTCCAGCAGACAGGTAAATGGAAAGAATGTTCCACAGAGGAACAGGTATGAAGGCCATGTGGTATGGCTGATAAAGAGGACCTGTGTATCTGTGGCAAAGTGCAAAGGAAGTGTAGAAAAGGGTCAGAGTGATGCAGAACCCAGATCACAGAGAACACTGTTCATTGTTTACAGCTGTGGAGTCAACAGAGCTTTCAATCTTTTTGAGAATACCCTTAGACCCATAGAAGGGCTGCGAAAGCACTGCTGATGTCCTGTACTGCTTGCTTATCGCGCGCACACACACACACCACACTCCCATTGTGACTGTGAAGCTAGGAAACTGCACAAGGATAATTCTGCTTGTGCAGATACAAACCGTTTGAGTCAAAAGACGAATCTTATGCTAGTGGTGATACATAATTCACCTTTGTCCTCACCAGTCACAGATTCAGACCTGAGGCACGCCCTCATTTTCAGTGCACCTTCTTCACTGGATTTTACCAACTTCTGTTAGATTCCTAAACACTGGAAACAGAGGAGCTTAGCCTCTGTCACTTCTCAGCTGGAATGCTCTGAGTCTCTATCACATGTGGTACCCTCCTGCCCATTCACCCATCACATTACTGTTTCAGGAACAGCTTTAAACCAGACATTTGATGCTATTTTGATGCTAAAACATCTGACTTCACACACACACACACACACACACACCCTCAAACAAACAGTTCAGTTAGTTCTGCTCATATACACATGGGTGTGGAACTATACTGGAACAAGATCATTTACCAGAGATCACACCCCTAAAGAAAACTGACTTTCCCTCTTAGCAGCCATAAACTCTTCAGCTAAGGGTGTCATCTCATACGCACCTCCCCCATCCCTGTTAGACTCAATTTGTGAAATTTTTTTTTTCATTTTGGTGTCTTCCTCTGGTGAATAGTTCTTTAAGAATGAAAAAATTAACTCTATGTGGACAGTTCTTCCAGTTGAGAGTTGCATGTACCTACACTGAAGTGACAGTACAACATATTTCATCACCCCAGTGTGCCCTGGTTCCACTCCTTACAGTCAGCCATCTCCCTGCCTTTTGCAAACACTGGCTTCTGTTCCTTACTTTCGGTGTCCTGCTTGTAAGAGTGTCATAAATGAAAGCATATTTATGTTCCCTTTCAAGTCTACCTTCAGTTGCCTTAAACTGTGACTATGACTTGATTGCTCTGTTGTGTGTAATGATAGGGTTTTTGTTGTTGATGTTGTTCCTTTTTGTGAAATGTTAAATTTTATATTTTTGTGAATTGTTAAATTTGCATATTCATTGCTTAAAGGGCATAGAGATTGTTTTCATCTTTGGATATTGAGATTCTCAATTTTTAAAACCAGCACTTTGGCCCTTTGCTAAAGATAGATTGGAGTAATGGGGTGTGGTGGCTGCCTAGCTTACAGTCAGGTGGTAGAGTTAACCCAGGCCGTTTACCTTTAGTGGCAATCTACCACATGCTTGCTGGGACCCACAGAGACTGGAAGAGGGTCTCAGATAACTGGGATTACATATGGTTGTGAGCTTTCATGTTAGTGCCAGTAATCAAACTGGGGAGTCCTATGGAAGAGCAACAGGTGCTCTTAACCGTAGTGCTGTCCCTCCAGCCCCTAATGTGTGTGGTCTCTTACCTTAATCTGTGTCCTTGGTTATGGAAAAAAATGGTTTATGTAGACTACACACACACACACACACACACACACACACACACACATACACACACATATGTATGTGTATGTATGCATGTAGAAGCAAGGTGTGCCTACTTCTAAAATTGGGCAAAAGCAATAGAGCATATTTTGAACTGTTTTAATTAAAGGTATTCTTCCTGAACAAGGATTAATAGAGTATATTATCATATATGCACTGTTATTGTCTTAGTCACTGTTCTATTGCTGTGAAGTGACACCATGATCAAGGCAACATATGAAGAAGGCCGTTGATTGGGGGCTCACTTACAGTTTCAGAGGCTTGGTCCATTATTGTCGTGTCAGGGAGCATGGCATTAGAACCTTAGTGCTGGAGAAGTAGCTGAGAGCTACATCCTGATCCACAGGCAAAGAGTGGGAGAGAGCCAGAGACTGACGTGGCTTCTGAAACCAACAAGGTCATACCTCCCAATCCTTTTAATCCTTTCAAACAATTCCACTCCCTGGTGACTAAACATTAACCTATTATATATTCTAACTCTTGTATCTTAACCGTGTGCTAATTCCTTTCCTGACATATGAGTTACTATGTATGAAGAGTATTTTTTTTTTTTTTAACCTTCATGGTTTTGTTCTTTTGGGAAGAATATTTTAAGAAAAAATGTTGACACTGGGCATGTTTATATCTTATGAACCCTCATACAGTCCCAGTAGAGAGGGGGAAATGGCTCAGTAAATGAGAGTGCTCTTGGGACCATGCCTGAGAGCCTGAGCTTGGATCTCTAGTGACTGTGAAAAGCCAGGCATGGTCCCGTTCTCCTGTAACCACAGTGCTTGGGGAAAGAGGACCTGTACAGAGGTTTTGGGGGTTTACTGACTAATCATCCTAGCCAGGTTCAGTGAGAGACCATCTCAGGAAGTAAGGCAGAGAACAAGTCCCACTCTGGTTTCAAACTTTTAAAATGTTAAGTGTTGGGCTAAAGAGCTGGCTCAGTGGTTAAAAGCACTTCCCACACCAGTATGAGGTTCACAGTCGAGATCCTGAGAATTCACAAAAATTCAGAGTGGGTCTGGTGGCTCATCTGCCCATCAGAGCAAACTGCCTTGCACCACAGCCGCATTGGCAAGCTTTGGGTTTGATGGTGAAACTGCCTTGATAAATAGTATGGAAGAGTAATTCAGATGATTCCTGACTTCCACCTCTGGCCTCTACATATAGATGCAACACACACACACACACACACACACACACACACACACACACACACACACACAAACACATGGAAAGAAGTAAAATTACATTGAACTACAGCAGTAATGGGATTATCCCGCCATCTTGCATAGGTAGTAAGACATCTTCTGTGACTAACGTGACAATGTAAGCATCTATAATAAACAATGGCCAGCATGTAAAGACTTATTCATTGCTTCCCAACCACACGCATCACCATTAGGCTTCCGGGCTTCCTATGGAAATGACTCAATCTCTCTCTGTCCCTCTGTGTCACTGTCTCTCTCCCACCCTCTCCCCTTCTATTGCCTTGTTTACTAGTTTACTAGGAAGAATTTGAATGCCAGCACAGACTATGTAATTAGAATGACTGTAAAACACAGTTTTGGTGGTATTGCCTGCTTGCTTTAGCATAGGTTTTCCCATTTCTTATTTAAAACAACTTTCATAATTGAGAATCTATTTAATTATCAATAGTATTTTTTAAATTTAAATTTGAGTGACTGTTTAACTCACTGTTGCTTAAGTTTCTGGAGCAACCAGAGACTGGCTGTCATTTACAACTTGGGCCTTAACATCTTAGTCAGGGTTCAAAGGCTGTTATAGAGAATGTAATTGCCAAGTATTATATATATATAATACAAAGAGCATTTTCCTTAACATACATTTTAGAAACTGTAGAAATGTGTTGTAACCAAAACATTTATAGGCAGTGACTTCTTAAATGAGGAAATATCATCCAGTTTTTTCAGAAATAATGATTGTTTGATAGACTTGAATTAATAATATGAACACAAAGCATACTTTCTGTTTTATAGTCTTAAAACAACTTTTTAGTGAGATGGAAAAACACTAGCTTATCTTCCATAGCATTATAAACTTGTCTAAATACCCTTCTCAAAGCTCTGATGTGGAACTTGGATCCTGTCAGGCAGGCTTTGTGTGGGCGTGCTCGCTGTCTGCCTGTCTCTCGGCTTACCTGTAGGCACTGACTGACATTTACCACACCCTCTGCTCTGGCCTGTTCCTCAGGGACACTGCCTGAGACCTTTGGCTGGGCACGGACGTTATTTGAATAGCTCAGTTCAGAGGAGCTTTTGCTTTTGAATAGTGAGGCTTGAAGAGCAGGGGAAAGTCCGGCTGAGTTTCTCAAGAGTGCTGCCATGGAGATGGACAAGCTGACCTCGCCTGCCAGGATCTGCAGAGAAGACTTATTACCACAGATACACTGGATACTGAGAGCAGATCTATTGCTAGACTAATTAGATCTTTATAATTTTGTCCTTTCATTTGACAAGGATTTTAATTATTCTAATTGGGACTATTTTGTTTGTTGCATTTATTTATTTATTTTTTTATTTGTTGCTTTTTTTTTTTTTTTTTTTTTTTTTTTGATTAATGCACTTTTGTGAAATTTGAGGTTTTGGTTTTTTTTTTTTTAAGCTGAACTTTTGTATCTTTTGTTGTTCAGTTTATATGAATTTATTTTACTCATGAATAGTAAAAAGAAAACTTTGTGCCAGAATGGGATCTCTTAATAAATTAACAAGGACTCCGTGATGTAGTTGGGAGAAGATCGGCTGGAGCAGCTTTGTCTAGAATGGATTCTTACAGGACCTACTTGGCCACTGGCCAGCTCAGTGGCTCTTGGTTGGAAGACCAGGAGGAGGACGTCTATGAGGTTGAATCTCGAGTGCCTCTGCCATACCCTTATCCTCTGTGTGAACATTTGGATGACAGTAACTCAGTAATTATCAACACTTCTGTTTTTCATTTGACTCACAAAAGAAACGGACATATAGTAAAGCTTATTTCTAAAATTTCACTGCCTACCCCTCCTTATTCAGTAAGTATACAGCAGCTCTTTACAACAGTAGTGAACTGTAATGAGATGGGAATGTCGTTCGTATTGCGCTGACTGGAGCCAGCCCTTGCGCTGGTTTGGTGGACTGGTACACCGGGGCTGGGTGGAGGGGCTGAATTTCTCCTAAAATTCCCGCTTAGCTGCCTTTGACATCAGATAGTGGCATAAGCTCAATACTCCATTTCTCCAGCATCAGTCAAGCTATTTAAAAAGATCCTTTGTGTCTGTGAGATTCTGTATCCCTGTGTAATACTGTTCCAAAATAAAAAATGAAATGAATGTGTTTAAGGGAGTAGGTGTTGTGTGTTTAGAACTGCCTTGTGAACTGGGAAGCCAAGTTAGAACATGTTTGTAATCTGATGCCCTGTTGGTGCAAGCTCTAGACAAGGGGAAGGGAGCCTGGATTCTGAAAAAAATGTTTTTACAGCCTTGGGGACTTACTTTCTCTTTTAATGAGCCTAATAATTGTATAGAGAAATAACCTTTCACCCTTTAAGGTGAAATGTATTTTGTAAACACTGCTAAGGTTAAATGTTCAGCATAAAATGCCTGCATGTTCAATATTTCCAGTTCATAGGATCCTTAAATGAGTTGTGAAATTCTCTGTATCCTATCATCATTGTTTTTATGACTTGAATAGCTTCAGCTATACGTCTTAGCTAATGTTTAACATGCCAGATGACTTTCAGAATAGTTTTGCTGCCTCACCAACAGTGTTTGAAGTGACAGAATCCTTACTGACGCTTTACCCACACTTTCATACTGTTGACTGAGAAGCAAAAGCTCTTTATTTGGTTTGTTTATATAGTGTATGTTGTTACACATAGTAGGCACCAATCATGCCCTACATGGGTGGGAGAAATTTAAGTATAAATTATTCAAGCAAGCTTAGTTTAAAGATGATCTTTTATCCCCGTGAAGTTTGGATCCCACTATGCTATCATGTCTGTAATTATTGGTAGTTTTATTGGTTCAACTTTTTTGTTTTGTTTTGTTTTTTGCTGTTGTGTTTTTATTGTAAATCTTTAAATGACCTTTCCAGCTAGCTAGCTTGCATCTTGTGAAATGAGAGATAAAAGCAAAGGTTTGGCAATTCACTCATGCAAAGCAGGATTTTATTATTTTGTTTTAAATCCTTTGTTGGTGGTTTAGTCCCAGGGAGCTCTGGGGGTACTAGTTAGTTCATATTGTTGTTCCTCCTATCAGGCTGCAAACCCCGTCAGCTGCTTGGGTACTTCTAGCTCCTTCATTGGGGACTCTGTGCTCTGTCCAATGGATGACTGTGAGCATCCATTTCTATATTTTACAGGCACTGGCAGAGCCTCTCAGGAGACAGCTATATCAGGCTCTTGTCAGCAAGCTCTTGTTGGCATCTGCAGTAGTATCTGGTTTTGGTGGTTGTTTATGGGATGGATCCCCAGGTGGGGCAGTCTCTGGATGGTCATTCTTTCAGTCTCTGCTCCGAACTTTGTCTCTGTAACTCCTTCCATTGGCATTTTGTTCCCCATTCTAAGAAGGATCAAATTATCCACACTTTGGTCTTCCTTCTTCTTGAGTTTCATGTGTTATGCAAATTGTATCTGGGATATTCTGAGCTTGTGGTCTAATATCCACTTATCAGTGAGTGCATGTCATGTGTGTTCTTTTGTGATTGGGTTACCTCACTTAGGATGATATTCTCCAGATCCATTTGTCTAAGAATTTCATAAATTCATTGTTTTTAATAGCTGAATAGTACTCAGTTGTGTAAATATACCACATTTTCTGTATCCATTCCTCTGTTGAGGGACATCTGGGCACTTTCCAGCTTCTGGCTATTCATGTGTCCTTATTCAAGTTGGAGCATCTTCTTGGTATATGCCTAGGAGTGGTATTGCTGAAGAAGTCAAAATATCACTATTTGCAGATGATATGATAGAATATATAAGTGACCCCAAAAATTCCACCAGAGACCTCTTAAACCTGGTAAACAACTTCAGTGAAGTATCTGGATATAAAATTAACTCAAATCAGTAGCCTTTCTCTACACAAAGGATAAACGGGCTGAGAAAGAAATTAGGGNANCAATACCCTTCACAATAGTCACAAATAATATAAAATACCTTGGTATGAATTATTTATAATTATACTTCTGATTATGTATTTATATTATATTGTTTATAATTGTACATTTAGAATTATATTAATGTATATAATCATATGTTAATATTAAGGTATTTTATGATACTTTACTGATGTCTAAGCTAGAAACTAGTATATTTGTTTATATTTTAAATTTAAAGCTTGGTAGTTATATCTTTGAGGTGCACAAAGTACTTAGAAACTTAACAGATTTCCAAGACTTGCTGTGACCCTGTTGCTGACACACACAGCTACTTGTTTGAAGGCTGTGGACTCTTGCTGACTAGGACAGATACTGAGGAGGCGACAGGCGATGGACAGTGCCTCTGTGACATCACACAGCTGACTCAGTAGCCCTGCCCTGTTTACCTCCTGCTTGAGAGCTGTGTTTCTGGAGTCCAAAGGTTTTCAGAAAGTAGAATATCTCCAGAAGCTTCAGAATTTTTACAAATTCTTTCAAAAGTTCAAAGCTTTGAGTTACATAAGCACATACGTTATAATTTCATTTCCTGCATCTCGGGGATTTTGCTTTTGATGTCATCTATTAGTGCACCATACAGTACTGTCAGTCAAAATGTTGAGGTTTGTCTTAGCGTCTGTAGCGAATACAGTCAGCACTTTGCTTCAGTAGCTCTATACCCCACCTTTGTATGACAGAATCTGTGTCCACCGTTTTAACGTAAGAAGCATATTCTATAGCTTACTAAAACTAGCCTTCGTCTCTTACAGAAAGTGGTATGCAGCAAATGTGTGTTATCTGCCATAACTTATCCTACCTGCTGTTAATATGCTGCACGTGTTTGGCTGAAACTTAATAAGATGTCTTCACTTGAGATCCTTTCTTAGTTCTTTGCTTGTTAATGAGAAATGACACTGGATTCTCATCACTTATCTTCCTTTTTGTCCTCTTGCCTTCCTGGTTTAGCTTGAACATGCGAAAGTTACACAGACAGAGTTGATGCGTGAGTCATTTAGACAAAAACAAGAGGCAACAGAGTCACTTCATTGCCTGGAAGAACTTCGAGAGCGCCTTCAGGAGGAGTCCCGGGCCAGGGAGCAGCTGGCCGAGGAGCTCAATAAAGCTGAGAGTAAGAGCCCTGCCTGTGACCACTGAGACAGGCGGTGTTTCAGTCCTAAGACAGAGATGGCGATGCACAGCCAGTTAGCACAAACCAGTGTGATGGAAAGTGGCCACTGACAAATAGTTAGAGTTTGTCCTCAGAGCTTCCTTAGGTGATTTTAAAAAACCAAGAAAGCATGTGCACACACTCTCCCACACTCCAAAGACTTTAGAACATTAGAGATAGCATTAGAAATTCTAGATGATTCAAAAGTAGATGATGGTGAGCCTCGGGTGATTCTTTCAAGTGAGAAGACGGATACTAAGGATGTCATTTGAATGCTCTAAAGTCATAATTAAATGGTTACTGTAGGCTTTGAGCCCCCGAAGCCCTCTCCTCCTCTCCTGCGCTGTTGAGGGTGTTGGCCTTCGAGGGCTGCTTAACCATCAGCCTTCTCTAGACGAGTAAAATGTGACTCAGTTCACAAGCATGCGGGTCCTAGGAGCCTGTCTTTTTATGTCTGCTTGGAAAACTGAGTCACATGTGTGTTGTGGGACTTTAGTGTAGAGCAAAGTACTGGACAGTTTAGGGGACATTTCATGTTTATGTACAGTGTAAACAAGAAAAGGATTACACTGTAAAAGTGACAGTAAGGTTCAGCTTCAGGTTTTTAAAGTTCATTCAGTTTTTTTTTTTAAATTACTTCATTTTTGAGTTTATAGTCAATTATATTTCTAATTACTCATAGGTAATGCTTATATCAATTTGTTATTGGTTTTTATGTATTTATGTATTTATTTATTTATTATTTTTTGTTTTTTTTTTTTACACTCCATATTTTATCCCTGCCCTGATCCACCCTCCAACTGTTCCACATCCCACACCTCCCCCCCCACCCCCTATCTCCTCCCCCCACCCTACCCCCACATACACATGACCTCTAAACTCCAGGGGCCTCCAGTCTCTTGAGGGTTAGGTGCGTCATCTCTGAATGAACACAGACCTGGAAGTCCTCTACTGTGTGTGTGTAGGGGGCCTCATATCAGTTGGTGTATGCTGTCTGCTTGGTGGTCCAGTGTCAATAGTCAGTAAGACAAATCGGCAACATACAGATTGGGAACATTCAGCTTTTAATAAGATGAAGTGATTTAAAGTTTTGCTAATAGAATGTTTTTTCTTGTTATTATTAAAATCTAATGGGAAGCTTGGCTTAGATGCACACGTCTGCTATCTTAACACGCAGAAGGCTGAGGTAGGAGGATCATAATATTCAAGGCCAGCTTAGGGTCTAATAGTAAGACCTTGCCTCACAAAACAAAACCTGATGGTGAATTTAAATTAGAGACAACTCCATTTCCTTCCATTATGTCTTATAGGTGTCATTGATGGGTACTCGGATGAAAAAACTCTCTTTGAAAGGCAAATTCAAGAAAAAACCGATATAATAGAGCATCTTGAGCAGGAGTTATTGTGTATGAATAACAGGCTGCAGGAACTGGAGTCAGACCAGCGCCGGATGGAAGAGGAGCGGGAGTTGCTGTCCAGGCAGAGGGAGGCGATGAGAGCCGAGGCTGGCCCGGTGGAGCAGCGTATGTACCAAGGCTTTGTATCTTACAGTTCCTCTGCCAGTCATAGTTGTCGGATGCTCCTATGACAGATTATCCTCTCCAGTGCCATTATTCATACATTTTATATACAAACTTGAAAATGTTAGGAAAATATACTTTCAAGGCAAATTGTTAGTAGCCATTTTTATGAAATCATATTTCCTATTTTGCCTTTTAAGCATATTAACTGTTAATAGGAAAAGAAGATTACTTATGCTGAAACATCTGTATCAAAAGAAAAAAGCTACGAGTGATGGGTCTGTGTGGTTTTGGAAATGGGCAGGACAGAGTTCTTTAGTGGGAGAGAGGCCATGCAAATGTCATAAACTCTGATGCGATGCTGCTCATGAGCAGGGGTAGGCAGTGTGGGTGGGCAAGCTGAGGAGACCCAAGGGACATCTGACATCCTGGTCAGGAGGATTCCAAGAACATTTAACTATATAATGACTCATTTTCATTTCTTAAAGTTTGAGCGGTAAAAATCTGTCTTTGTGAGCATAAACTTTGAGTCCTGTTTACCACACCCCCTTTGATTTTTATCTTATTCTATTTTTTAAAATTTATCGATTTATTATATGTAAGTACACTGTAGCTGTCTTCAGACATCCCAGAAGAGGGCATCAGATCCCATTACAGATGGTTGTGAGCCACCATGTGGTTGTTGGGATTTGAACTCGGGACCTTTGGAAGAGCAGTCAGAGATCTTAACTGCTGAGCCATCTCTCCAGCTGCCCTCTTTGATTCTCAACCTGTAGTTGGTCTCTATCAGTTTGGAGTTTCTCCAGTTTTACCAACTTAGAAATACAACCTACATTGTCTCCCCTGAGAGGGTGCTCATCTTGGTTTGGCACAGGTTTAGGGCTAGAAGTTCTAAGGTTAGGAGATCTCATGTCATATATACAAAACATGCAAGAGACATAGAACTGGGTATCAGTGATACCCAATGACATCCGCTTTTTAGTGTGTGCACATATGTGTTATCATATTTGAGGATGTAGAAGCCATAACTATGTATCTGTTTTCTCTGTTTTGTTTACTCTCGTAGGGCCAATAGATGCTGCAGCTGATGCAGCACCTGGAGCAGGTGTGTGCAGAGTTGCATGCACTGTTGTTGGGTGGTAGATTCACAACTAAAAATGTGGTGATCCTTAATTATCAACTAACATTTCTAATTTTGCAGTTTCTCTGTTGTGTTTCTTTCACACTTACAATTTTTCTTTTCAACACTAACACAGCTTAATTTATAATAAAAACAAGTTTCGATTTGCTATTAACAACTGAGGTTCAGAGTCACCATCATCTTATTTCATCTGTTTTTCCACAGAGCCCAAAACCACTTTGAATTTTCAAAGAAAATACTGAGTATTTTCAACAAACACTATTTTTGTTTTATGAATCCCTTAAGCTCTCTGGTCTCTAATTTTTTGGAGAATTCTTTCGAAATAAAACAGCTCATGAGATGATGGTAGGGAAGGTATCAGTCTTTACTAAGAGACTTTATGAAGGTGTATGTTGATATTAACATCTAATAATGGCAATATTTTAGAAGAAAAGATGTTTTCTATAGATGCCAGATCTGAATACAATGTTTGTATATGGTTAGTATAAGTAAATCTAAAAGGTTTTGGGGTGGTTTTTTTTTTTTTTTTTTTTTGGTTATTGTTCTTCTTCTTTGCTGTCAGTACTATATCACTACAGTAACAGCAGCTGATCTTCACAGAGTCCTTTCTATATCCATGTATTAATACATTTCATCTCCAGTTGCTCATAACAAAACTGAAGACCACTTATCAGATGTTACAATCTGCTGAACTAACCTCATGGCCCCCATACATGTTCCTGTTCCCTTAATGTAAACAGGAAGAGGTCATTCATGGATGTGGATAACATAATAGAACCTGAGACTAACCAGGGGTTCTGACTGCACTCCCTCTCTTCCTTCTGCTCCCCTTTTCTTGGTTAAAGATTTACAGGATTTGCTTACTGTGTTCATTGTGTGTGCCTAGAAAGGTGACGTTACGGCTTTGGCACGGACTCATTTTTGCCTATGGTTAAAAATGTGGTCAGCATTTTGTTTTAATTCAGTTGAACTTTGTTCTTTTCATAACCATGAAAATGCATTCAATGTATTATTTATTTACTGTGTTATTTTCACAAAAATATGTTTTTGTAATAGGAATTCTAATTTTTGTTAATTCATTGTAATTTTATTAATAATCATTTGTTTTCTTGTATAGGAGTAAGATACTTTGATATTTCTAGAAGAGAACATTTACTTTTGTGTTTCAAGTACTGGTTAACTTTTTAAAAATTATTAACAAACCATAAATTATTTTATTGTAAATATTATTAGGAGATTATAGCTTTTATACTTCACTGAAGCAAATCTCTATTCTTTTCTAAGAGACTCAGGCATATTCCAACATTCAGGAGGCAGTGGCAAGTGGATATCTGTGAGTTCGAGGCCAGCCTAGTCTACATAATATTTATGTTTTAATTTATATGAAGAAATTCTCAGCCTTTATTTCAGGAATATGAAGTCACAACATTATGAATCATAGTTTAACCAAATGCACTATCACATTTGTAAACAGAATTTCTGCAGGAGACAGAAAAACTAATGAAGGAAAAGCTGGAAGTACAGTGTCAAGCTGAAAAAGTCCGTGGTGACCTTCAGAAGCAAGTGAAAGCTCTAGAAATAGATGTTGAAGAACAAGTCAGTAGGTTCATAGAACTGGAGCAAGAGAAGAACGCTGAACTCACAGATCTAAGGCAGCAAAGCCAAGCGCTGGAGAAGCAGCTGGAAAAAATGAGAAAATTTTTAGATGTAAGTATCTTCAGCTTGGGCTACGGTTTGAAACCCTGTCTTGCTTGGTTCAATGGATAGATATGAATGGACAGACAGACGGGTAGTTATATGGGTGGGTGAAGAAATGGAAGGACATGGGTAGGTAAATAGGTGAATAGATGGGTGATGGATCAATGCATGGGTGGGTGAATAACCACTAGGCCATGGATTTAGCTCAGTAATACAACCCAAGTGTGCTTAGTACCCAGAGTCTCTGAGTTGAATTCATAGCAATGACAAACGAAAGTTAAGTATATAATACATGAATATGTAAGACAAATTAAAACACCCAGTTTGTGAATAGCCCTGAGCAGCTTGGTTTTCCAAATTCAAAGTTAAGCTTTTTCTAGTTTTTTCCATTAACTGGTAGCCACAACAGGTGAGACCTGCAAGAGCTCACCCATCTGTGCACAGCTCTGAAGCACAAGAGCTCTCTCTGATGCACAGCTCCCAGGGTGGCTCTTGGCCCAGGGACTGGCACAGCCGTCATGCTTCTCACCCAGAGTGGTGTTGGTTTTTCCTTTTCACACAGGACGACTTCTTTCTTTAGGGTTCCAGAAGTGTATGACCTTCCCTTGCCCACGGAATCTGTTGCTGACATTTTTATATTTTCAGATATAAGTCTATGTAGGATTAAACAAACTGATTTATGTATTGCTCATTGTTCTGTGACTGAATTAGCAGTAGATTTGTCATGGGCAGAAATTCATCTTCCTCTTTTTCTTCATTAACATTTAAACAAAAGGCATGGTGCAGCATGTGATTTTTAAATATTCAAATTTCTGGCAAAGAGCACAAATAGGCCCCTCCACCCCCAAATGGGGTTTCCTTGTAAGCCTTTATGGTTTGGGGTGTTTGTGTATCAACTCATTATCTTCAAACCTCTAGCTAAAGGGGTATAAATAAAAATAGGGACAATAAACATTAAATAATGCTGTTTCATAAGCCTTAGAGTTTTTTATTTTTTGTCTGTTTATTTTTAAGACAGGGTCTCACTATGAAACCCTGGTTGGTGTAGAACTTGCTATGTAGACTACACTGATCTTGAACTCACAAAATTCACCTGCCTTTGCCTCATGAATACTAGCATCAAAGGCATGTGCCACCATGGCCAGCCATATCATCATCACCATCATCATCATCACTGTAGTTGATATTGTCATTATCATTAAATTTCAGGAGCAGGCCATCGATAGAGAGCATGAGAGAGATGTTTTTCAGCAGGAAATACAGAAGCTGGAGCATCAACTTAAGGTTGTGCCTAGATTCCAGCCTGTGAGTGAGCAGCAGACCAGAGAGGTGAGAACTCTTCTCTATTAGTTTGTATCTTGAGTGTAAAATAAGGTATCTTCAAAAACTCAAATGTGGATTCTTCAAATGTGGATAGTATATAAACCTTAAAAATTAAAAGGTAAGTGTTATTTAAATATAACGTACTTTTTAACCATAAAATACATTGTAGTGGTCTGGGAATACAGTTCATGTGCTTACCTGGCATGTGTGAAGACCTGTGTTCAAACCCAGCTACTACAGTGGGGGCAGGTGGTGAAATGTGAAATTATTCCCCTCTGTGTATTACATAACTAAATAAGCTTCCTTATTTGTTTTTCTATTCTCGTTCTTAATAGATTTGAGGATATTTGCAGACCAGCAGGATGACTCAGTGTAGGTTGCTGGCTAATTTTATGTCACCTTGACACCGGCTAGATTTATATGAAAGGAGGGGTACCTCAAATGAAAAATGCTTTCATAGTCTAGTTGTAAGGTGATTGATAGGAGAGGGCCAGCCCATTGTGAGTGGTCTCATCCCAGGGCTGGTGGTCCTGGGTTCTATAACAAAGCAGGCCTAGCAGACCAGTAAGAAGCACCCTATGTGGCCTCTGCATCATGTAATGTGGGCCTCCAGGTTCCTGTCCTGTTTGAGTTCCTGTGCTGACTTTTTTCAGTAATAGACTACACTGTGAAAGTGAGGTATAAGGAAAATAAACCTTTTCCTCCTCAACTTGCTTCTGGCCCTGGTGTCTCACTGCAGCAATGGTAACCCTAAGACAATAAGTGTCTTAGGGTTTTACTTCTGTGAACAGATACCATGACCAAGGCAACTCTTATAAGGACACATTTCATTGGGGCTGGCTTACAGGTTTAGAGGTTCAGTTTATTATCATCAAGGCAGTAGCATGTCAGCACTCAGGCAGGCATGGTGCAGGAATTGCAGAGAGAACAACTTGTTCCAAAGGAGAAGACTGACAGTAACAGGAGAAGACTGACATCCTCAGGCAGCTTGGAGGAAGCTCTCAAAACCCACACTCACAGTGACAAACTTCCTCCAACAGGCCTCACCTCCTCCAGCAAGGCCACAACCCCTAATACTGCCACTCCCTGGGCCAAGCTTATTCTCACCACCACACTGAGTCAAGGCACCTGCTGTCAGGGTAAACAGTCTGTTCCTGGGGAGCACAAGTAGAGAAAGTTCTTCTCCAACTGGTTCTCTGGCTTTCACATGTGCACTGTGGCACACTCATACACACAAGCACACATACACACACATGAAAGAATACAACAAAAAAATTGTAAAAAAATTTAGCAACTGGATTTTTAGACATTTATTTGTTTACTTACTTACTTTACACTGATTGCACCTTCCCTTCCTCTCTCAGTCCCTCTCTCATCTCTTCTGTCCAATACCCCTGTCCTCCCTTTCTCCTCAGAAAAGAGGAGGCTTTTGCACAGATTCTCATAAAGAACATTGGTGTGCAGATTTCACTTACTGTATTTGGATTTTAAAAAATTTTTAAATTTTCAGTTAAAACAAACAGTAAGTTTATGGGGTGTACTTTAATGTATGTACAGGAGGTATTATATGTACTACATCATTCATTTATCATTTGTGTTGGGAATATGGTGGTAGAAACATTAAATATCTTTTCTGTCAAACTTATTTTAAGATAGTGAATTTGAATCTGTTTATCTCCAACACATTGTAAAACCTTTATGCAAAAAAAAATCCATTTACACAAATTCCAAGACAGATACCAGGTACCAACGTTAAATCAGGATCAGATTAATAACCTAAACAGTCCTGTATCACCTAAGGAAATAGA
>NC_034591.1:854385-877192 GCF_900095145.1 Mus pahari
AGAAGTGGATGCTCACAGCCAGCTATTGGATGGAACACAGGGTCCCCAATGGAGGAGCTACAGAAAGTACCCAAGAAGCTGAAGGGGGCTGCAACCCTGTAGGTGGAACAACAATATGAACTGACCAGTACCCCCTGAGCTCGTGTCTCTAGCTGCATATGTAGCAGAAGATGGCCTAATCAACCATCACTGGGAAGAGAGGCCCCTTGGTCTTGCAAACTTTATATGACCCAGCACAGGGAAGGCCTGGGCCAAGTAGTGGGAGTGGGTGGGTAGGGGAGCAGGGTCGGGGTGGGGGGTATAGGGAACTTTTCGGATAGCATTTGTAATGTAAATAAAGAAAATAATAATAATAAAAAAAGAAATGTAAATGAAGAAAATATCTAATAAAAAATTGAAAAAAAAAATCCATTTACATTCACGCTTTACTACTTCATCTCTAAATCCCTTCTGATCTGCTCCAGGAAGGTTCCCAGCTCCTCTGCTCCACTTTACCCTCAGCTCACATCCCTCGGAAGGTTGCACAGCACCTCTTGGCTAGCTACAATGCACTCCCACATTCACCCACTCAGCTACTCAGATGCATTCCAGAAAGCCTCACTCATTCACTCTCTCACTCACTGGCTCACTCACTCAGTAGCTCACTCACTTACTCACTAGCTCACTCACTCACTAGCTTACTCACTAGCTCACTCACTAGCTCACTAGCTCACTCACTAGCTCACTCGCTCACTCACTTAATTGCTCACTCACTCAATTGCTCACTCAATTGCTCACTCACTTGCTCACTCACTCACTTGCTCGCTCACTCACTAGATCACTCACTAGATCACTCACTAGCTCACTCACTAGCTCACTAGCTCACTTACTCACTAGCTTTACTCACTCACTAGCTCACTCACTCACTCGTTCACTCACTTCTTCAATCATTCACTCACTGGCTCACTCACTCACTAGCTCACTCACTCACTAGCTCACTCACTCACTAGCTCACTTACTCACTAGCCCACTTACTCACTAGCTTTACTCACTCACTAGCTCACTTACTAGCTCACTAGCTCTTTCACTCCCTCACTAGCTCCCTCACTCACTCAGTTACTCACTGTGTGTAGTGGTGTATTGCCTTCATGTACGTCTCTGAGTTCATCAGATCTTCTGAAAGTGGAGTTACAGACTGCTGTCAGCCTCCATGTGGGTGCTGGGCATTGAACCAGTGTCCTCCTGCCCAGCAGCCAACACTCACCTGCTTAGCCTTCCCCAGCACCTCAGAGACGGTACTCCTGGCATCCAAGAGCCTGTAGTTAGGCTGAGCTTGCAGTTTTTAAGGTTCAGAAAGCAATATTTTTTCTTTTGGTAATTTCATCAAAATGCCTCACTAAAATTTAGTATTATTATATTTCTTGAAATTATAATATTTTTACAACTTTCTCCTTGATAATTATGTCCATAAGCCATCTTATTAATCCTTCCTGTATTCTTCCATTGCTGTAACACAATACTTGGGGGACTGCATATCAGTCATAGAAGATAATCTTGGAATGCTTACCATTTGTTCTGTGCAGTGTAGGAGCCAAGACTAATGGCACTTAAAGAAATTCAGATTCCTTCATATACCTCTCCTCATCACTCTTCACCTGCAGAATGTATAGGCTAAACCTCTCCCAAATAACTCTTATCAACTTATAACACATGGAAGACTTAAAGGTCATTGTTCTTCATCTAAGAGCAAGGGGCAAGTCTCTCAACTTTATTATGTCATTAGATTGTAGTGTGCTGTGGCTTTAGATACTTCACGTCATTCAAAATGCATTTCATTTTTTCTGCCAAGGTAAAGCCATGATACTCTTAAACAAAACAAAGCAAAACAAACAAACAAAAAAAAACCTGTGGGAATGGGGGAAGGATTGTGGGAGGGGATGACTGGGAGGGGGTCAGCGAGCAGGATATAAAGTGAATAAGAAAACATAAAAATAAAAGTAAATTTTAAAAAAACTTTAAAATGAGTTTTGTGAAAGCATAATATTTCTCTCTAACTAGTTTGCCCAGTTTTATCAGTATGCACAGTGTTGCTTTTGCAAAAGATGACCATTGCTATCCTTATTTTAAAATAAGATCAACAAGTTTTAAAATACCTGATTTTAGTGACATACACTTGGTTCAAACCCGAGGACTTGCATGTACTAAGAAAGCAACACTGTACCACTGAGATACATTTTCAAGCCCCAGAAGTTGTTTTTAAATTATAAGGATGTTTCATAACCACAACCTGTACAACATGTACATTCTGAAACATGTTTTCGTCGTGTTTTCAGGTCGAACAGTTAACTAATCACTTGAAGGAGAAAACAGACAAGTGCAGTGAGCTGCTGCTATCCAAGGAGCAACTGCAGCGAGACATACAGGAAAGGAATGAAGAGATTGAGAAGCTGGAGTGCCGAGTGCGAGAGCTGGAGCAAGCCCTGCTGGCTAGTGCAGAGCGCTTCCCAAAGGTGCGAGGCCCGGGCACCTCGCTGCCCATCCTGCTCCGGCGACAGCTGCTTACTGACACACCGTTACGTTCCCTTGTCGACATTAGGACACACTCTATCTCCATTACTGTTGTTTGTTTTACTTTCAGATATTGTTTGCATCCCTTATTTCTGATACAGGAAGATTAGCTAGGCCAGAAGAGTTCATTACAGTTTTAACTGTCAGTTTTGGCCATGACCTTTCAGACTCTTGCCTAACTCCAGGTTAGATGCAGTGAAGCCCGTTCCCAGCGTTCTCCAGAAAACCAGCATGGATAGAAGACGAGCAGAGGGAGAGAGCTTGGAGGCGGGCAGATGGGAAAGGGTTTTATCTGTAACTTGTAACAGGTATTTGTAAGTACCTGTAACTTGTTGAATATTCTCAAATATAGAGTTTCCCATTTTAAATTGGAGCGAGAATTACTGCTAAATAAAAATACTACAGTGAATTATCAGAGTACAATGTCTGAGGTTTAAAAAATGTTCTTATGTACTTTTAGGTAGAGGACCAAAAAAGGTCTGGAGCTGTAGAAGCGGACCCAGAATTCTCCCTAGAAGTTCAGTTGCAGGCGGAGCGGGATGCTACAGACAGAAAACAGAAAGAGGTAAGGAGTTTCTTTTTCCATGACAAATGCAGTTTAAAATCAATTACCTAAAAGAGCCATTTGAACAGAAAGAAGCTGTCTGAAAACCACGTTTAGAGTGTTTCCCAGTTCGCTGGCTTGAAGATTGACCTTGTACTGAACAACGAGCTGGTGAAGGTCATTGCCATGCAGGAAGGACAAGTTCAGATGAAAAGGGAGCTGGTGTGGACTGGCGGGAGAGGAGGGTGGAGAGCTGGTAATGTGGGACTGCGGTAAGCTTGTACCTCTTGATGTCACAGTCACTGCCAGGCGTCTGCCACCTGCTGCTGCTGCTGCTTGATTATTCCCTCAGTGAAGCATATTATGAAAACAGTGGGTTAAAGTGACTGGGACTGAGTATATAGCTCATTACTGAGCACTTGCCTAGCTTGTGCAAGCACTGCACATACTAACACAACAACAATAGTAGTTACAGCTCTCCTTTATTCCTTACTTGAAAAGCATTCCATCCAGCTGGGAATGGGGGTTCACCCAGTTTCCCCTGAGGCTGAGGTTGGTGGGGGAATTGGAGCTAGTTCAGTCAGACTGGGCAACATAGCAAGTCCCTATTTTAAAAGCAAAAATTCATTATAATTACAAAAGTAAAGTCAACTTCTTACTTAATTTATAATATATTTAAACCTCTTTTTCCTTTAAATACATCTTAATGGATATGAAGTGTGTGTGTGTGTGTGTGTGTGTGTGTGTGTGTGTTTCTTGTTTTTATTTAGGGTGGGAAGCAGGAGGGGGAAATACAGGGTTAGAGAAAGGACTGAAAGCAGGTGACCTCCTAATTTTTCTTCTTAAACAGGGAGTACTGTCATTCTGACAGCGGGCTCACCTAAAGGGCACATTTTGTGTTTGTAACAGCACCCTGTGAAATTCTAAAGGAGAAAATGTTTGCTTGTTTTGACACATAATGCCCACCAAGCATTAGGTGAGGTGGGTGTGGCCACATTTCTAAGAAGGACAGGTAGAGGTGGGATGTGACTTTTAAAGTATTTAGGGGTACATGCCCTCATATACCCGAGTGAAGGAACAAAGATCAATCATTGGGATTGTTCTTCCGTACTTGTCCACCTTGTTTTATGTTTTCAAACATCAGCTGATAGCTATGTGGATATGTGCATGCGTGTTCATCCGTGTCCATCCAGCAGAGCACAGAAGAGGCATACCTCCCCTGGATCTGGAGTGCGTGTCCTTGTGAGTCACCTAACATGAGTACTAGGAACCCAACCAGGGTTCCCTGTAAGAGCTGAATGTACTCATAACCCCAGAGCCATCTCTCCAGAGCCCCGCCCCTTATTCTGCCTCTGTGCTTGTGAAACAGAGCCTGCCTCTGGTTCAGCACTCACCAGTTAGGCCAGACTGGCTGGCCAGTGAGTCCCAGAGAGCCACCCTTTTCTGCCTACCCAGAGCTAGGATTCCCAGTACGTTCTGCCACAACTATCTTTCTTACATGGACTCAAGTGGATCTCATCCTTGAACACCAAGTGCTTTATACTATGTATTGGGAAGGTTCTTGTTTATTTTGTTTTTGTTATTTTGTGAAAGCAAAGAGCTTGCCTTTTTATGTGTAACCATTCCTCTTTATTTCAAGAATTGATATGGAGACTGACTTACTCACGTTAACTAGAAAGGGAAGGGAAGTAGTTCAGTGGTAGATTAGTCTGACCCTGGTTTGGTTCCTGGCACCACAGAAAACTAAATGAAGACATCATTTCCCCTTTAAGCAGGTCTGAAAGCCTGCCCCTCCCACATACACACAGCTTAGTTGGTCAGTTTTATTTCTTTATTCCATATGTATGGTAATGTTTTTCTTCATCTATGTCTACTGCACCACATTGCCAACTTCCCAGGGAGGCCAGAAGAAGGAATTGGATTTCCTAAAACTCGAGTTACAGATGGTTCAGAGCCACTATGTGGGTGCTGGGAATAGAACCTGAGTCCTCTGGAAGAGCAGCCAGTGCTCTTACTGTGGGGACATCTCTAGATCAGGTTTTGTTTTGTTTTGTTTTTCCAGTGCTAGAGATCAAAGCAAGGTCACCTGAAATCTCTCCCACTGATAGTGTATTATCTTAGACTTTGTTTGTGTATGTATGTGTGATGTGCACGCATATACACATCTGTGAGTGCACATGTCAGTACTGGAGGCCAGAGGTTGATATCAGATATTGTTCATGATCACTCCCTGCTTTATTTACTGAGATAGGCTCTCTTAGTGAACTAGCCAACTTGCCTTGAGAGCCTGTGTCTACCTCCTGAATGCTGTCATGTCCACCTGGCTTTTGTGTGACTGGGGGGGTTTGAACTCCAGTCTTCATGCTTTCACAAGCAAGCATTTCCCCACCAAGCCATTTCCCTTAAGTTTGTTTTAGCCATGTGCTAGTAAAGACTGAGGAATACTTTAAATGATCTTTCCTTGGGGTCTTCATCTCACCTGTGTTTAAACTGAACCTTAAGAGAAGTTAACACTTAGCAGAGCCAGAATTTTTCAGATTTCACTGATTTTTACTACTGTTGTGATGTAGTACTGACAAACCTTAGGGATGGATTTGGTGTGTTATTGTGAAGCATAAAAACTGTAGTGTGACATCGGTACAATAGCCCAGTGCTTCTGCCATCTTATGTGCATTTGAGTCACCCAGGGACCTAATGAAGGCCTTCTGTGCAGCGCAAGCCTCTACACACCCATGTACTACATGCATCCACTGCACAGCCAAGTACTGCTAATTCTGCTGCTCCTCAGTTCACACCAAGTAGCAAGGCTTTAGATCGCAGAGCTAAGATTTTACCTATAAAATGACACATCAAAAGAATGGGCATGTCTGTAATGTAGGCTGTAATTTTGAAGTGAAATAACTATGTGTGTCTTTTATAATACCTTGTTCTAAAAGTAGTTGTAGAAGATAGGAGTAGTTGTGGAAGATATGAATAGGCGTACATACTAGTATATACCCTTAATAAATGTGATCATCAGTGTTCTCAGCAATAAACTGATAATTATGTGTGCAGAATCACTAAATATATTTAAGTACTGACAGAGTTAAATGCCAGTGTTACAGATGAGATAGATAGATAGATAGATAGATAGATAGATAGATAGATAGATAGATAGATACATACATACATACATACATACATAACATAGGTAGATAGGTAGATAGATAGACAGACAGACAGAGGTCTTTGACATTATTTACACGAAACAGGATAAATGGGGCTGGAGAGATGGCTTGGTGGTTAAGAGCACTGGCTGCTCTTCCAGAGGTCCTGAGTTCAATTTCTAGGAACTGCAGTGGTGGCTCACAACCATCTGTAATGTGATCTGATGTCCTCTTCTGGCATGGAGATGTACATGCAGTTAGAGCACTCATGCATAAAGTAAATAAATCTTAAAAGAAAGAAGAAAAGAGGCAGGATAAACAGTGGTTCAGAACGGAAGACTGCAGCAGTCATCCCTTCAAATTCAAAGATGGCTTTACCCTGACTGTGATCTGAGAACACATTGATCTCTTTGTGACTTTTCTTTCTTCTATATGTGGGAATGATTATAGAACAGTCTGGATGAGGGTGTGTGTGTGTGTGTGTGCATGCATATATGCGTGTGTGTGTGTGTTTGCATGTACATATAGTGAGGTTTCATATGTGAAGGCCATAGGTCCCCTCAGGTGTCATTCCTCAGGAACTATTAACCATGTACTTTGAGACCTGTGGTTCACTGGGACCTGTGGTTCACTGAGACCTGTGGTTCACTGGGACCCGTGGTTCACTGGGACCCGTGGTTCACTGGGACCCGTGGTTCACTGGGACCCGTGGTTCACTGGGACCCGTGGTTCACTGGGACCNCACTGGGACCCGTGGTTCACTGGGACCCGTGGTTCACTGGGACCCGTGGTTCACTGGGACCCGTGGTTCACTGGGACCCGTGGTTCACTGGGACCTGTGGTTCATTGGGACCTGTGGTTCAACAGGTAGACTAGACTGGTCTCACCAAACCCCAGGGATTATCCCATCTCCAGCTTCCCAGTGCTGTGATTCCAAGCTCACACCACCATACTTAGCTTTTTACCCAGAGAGATCAAACTCAAGCCCTCATATTGGTCATCTGAGCTGTCATCCCAGCCTCAATTCTGGCTATTACTGCTAGGACTATACTATTTTTATTAGACTTGTTAGGCTGGCCTCAAAGCTCTCCTTGTCAGTACTAGGACTCTAATTCTAATGCCATGCATAAATAACCTATCACCCCATAGTCTGTAAGGCAGTAAACAACCCAGCTGCCACCCAGTGCTGTTCCTGCATCTCAAGGTGTTTGTATTGTAGCAGTTTTGATCACTTAAACGGGCATTCGCAAATCCATTCATTAATCATCTATTAAATAGTTATGAAGTAGTTGATTAAATGGTTATTACTATCCTCAGTCAACACAATACATATAATAAAAATAAATCTTTTCTGTAGTTTGAAGCCAGGTGTGGTAACATATATCTTTATTTCTAAAACTGAAGGAGTCAGAGGCTGCCTAGCCTCAAACAAACCGAGTTCCAGGACAGCCAGGGCTACATAGAGAGACCTTATTTTTAAAATCACAAAACAGAACCAGGAAACAGAAAAATTCAGATTGAGCATGTTTAGGAATTAAGCAGGTAAACATAACTTAGTAAAGCATTTTCCTTTATATTTAAGCATATGTAAATGGTAATACATCCTTTGTAAAATAAATAGAACTCTTTTCTATTTGACAGTAACATGTGTATGAACTGGGTTTTATTTTTTGTTTTGTTCCCCCTCGGATAACTTTGGTTTTAAAGATCACCAACCTAGAAGAACAATTAGAACAGTTTCGGGAAGAACTGGAGAATAAGAATGACGAAGTCCAGGAGCTTCTCATGCAGCTAGAAATTCAGAAAAAAGAGTCCGCCACCCGCCTACAAGAGCTCCAGCAAGAAAACAGATTATTTAAGGTAATTGGCTTAGAAGAATAATTCTCATTTTGATACTTTGTATTTTTGTAAGTTATTTGTATAAATGCATTATTCTAGCTAGCCCACAGAAAAGATGCCAAACCCTGGTATTTTATTTACAAGCTGCAACCCTAGATTGAGCAGGTTCTCTGCTGTTTTCACATCTCAGCCTTGTGACTCGCTGAGTCTTGCCAGGGCTGTCTGCGTTTCATCAGTCTGTCCCCTGAGTGCTCTTCTGTGTCCATGTGCTCCTGCTCCATCCCATGTAATAGTGACCTTCTGCTCTTTGTCTTCTCCCTCTTTCTCCTCATGATTCTTCTTGAGATCCCCTACTTCATTCTCAGGCCTGCCTTCCTAATCTTTCTGCCCCAACCACTTAATGGCCAATTAGGAATTAAATTGGGGAGCAAAGTTTACACAACAAAGGCCAGTGTACGAGAGAATCCATTCATCTGGACAGCAGCCAGAACTTAGGGATCAGATGCTAGCATTTGTACACATAGCACAGACCAACCCCTAACATTTGCTGTTCAACCTAGACACTTGAATTCATCATAAATGGCATTATTTGAGATCATTTATCAAAATATTTTAAGTATTGAAATACAGTGTTGTAATTTATTATGTGTATGCCATTTCTTTTATAAGACTTAATTCAAGGAACATTTTGAAGCAACATGTAATAGTCATACAATTATAATTATTTTTGTCCCTAGGATGAAATAGAAAAACTTGGGTTTGCCATGAAGGAATCTGATTCTGTATCTACTCGGGATCAGCCCATGCTGTTTGGCAAATTTGCACAGCTAATACAAGAAAAGGAGATTGAAATTGACCGGTTAAATGAGCAGTTTATAAAACTACAGCAGCAACTTAAACTCACAACGGATAACAAGGTGTGCCTATTAAATCTGTCAAAATTAATATGAGTTATAGTTTTTCAATTTTTATTACACTTATCTATGTTGGAGAGCGGAGTGAGTTTGCACTCAGTCTGCAGCCTGTTTTGGAGGTCAGTGAACAGCTTGTGGGAATAATTTCTCCTTGTACTACTGTGAGCCCCAGAAATGAAACTCAGCTAGTCAGCTTTGACAGGCAACATCCTGACCGATCTCAGAGGCTGTAACTAAAATTGAAAACACAAAATAGTGATACTTTTCACTTTCCTGTTGAATTTCCCCAGGGATAGGGTGCATGCAACTCTCTGTGCAAACTTATGTATCAATGCCTGTGCACACAGTGGCCAGAACTGGGCATCAGGTAACATATGTATCAATGCCTGTGCACACAGTGGCCAGAACAGGGCATCAGGTAACATATGTATCAATGCCTGTGCACACAGTGGCCAGAACAGGGCATCAGGTATATTCTGCTGCTGCTCTCTACCTCATTGCTTTGACTCAGGGTTTCTCCATTTAGTCTGGTTGACCAAAGAGCACTCAGAATCTGCCTGTCTCCAGTTCTCAGTGCTGGCTTACAGGCTCACATAACCCTGCCCAATTTTTTATATGTATGCTGAGGACTTGAACTCAGTTTCTCAAGCGTATGGAATAAGGATACCTAGTCACTGAGCCTTCTCACTTCCCCTTTCCCATCAAATTAAAAAAAAAATATCATGGCCAGTGAGATGGCTCAGCTGGAGAAGGTGCTTGCTGACTAAGTGTGTCCAAGTTTACGCTGTTCAGTGTGTTCAGTAGGCTTTACCTTTGAGAGTACTCTGTGTGTGTCCTATTTTAGCACTTCATTCTGTTCAAGGGGATGTACTGATACTATTTTCCTAATGGGAAAAGAACTGCTCACGTTGGAGCTCAAGTTTAACAAAATCCCAGAATGAAGTTCTAAATAAGGAGATATCTTAGTCTATATTGAAAAGAACATTCCTATGTCAGAGACAGTATGTTAGTTTGGGACATACTTATCTCTATAAGGTCATTTCTTAAAATGGAATTTCCAAAATATAAATGTACATTTATTTTGTATGCATCTCTTTTTCATTAAATAATAGGTCATTGAAGAACAAAAGGAACAGATACGAGATCTTGAAACCCAGATTGAATGTTTGATGAGTGAGCAAGAACATGTGAAGAAACAGAGAGAGGAAGAAGTAGAGCAGCTCACTGGCGTGATCGAGAAACTGCAGCAGGAGTTGGTCAGCATTGAACAGCAGAGAGAGGGTGCCAGGACCCTCCTAGAAGATGAGGAGAGTTTTAAACATCAGCTGGACACGGTGACTGCTGAAAAGCTGCTTTTAGAAAATCAAGTAGAAACCACCAACCAGGTAATGATGCACATGAACAATGTACTTAAAGAAATCAATTTCAAAATGGATCAGGTAACACAATCACTGTGCAACTTGAATAAAGAATGTGTCAGCAATGAAGAACTTCCAAGTGTACCTAAGGAAAGTGTCCACATGACTGTGCATGAGCTGGGCAGTGACAATCTGCAACCAGAAGGTGCCCATGCCCAGGATGTGACCAAGCCTCTAGAAAATCAGACCTCCCTTATGTGTCTTCAGGAAAGTACTAAAGCTTCTAGAACATTAGAAATAAAGTCACTGGAGAGCTCTGTTAGTACCAAGGACTTTGAGCTTACCCAGTGTCATGAACAAACAGAAACCGTTCGAGAGCAAGCCCAGTCTGCAATAGACATGCTTCAGGAGAAGCTCACAGACCTGCAGAGAATCCTTGAGAAGTTCGCTGCTGCATTGGTCAGTCGGGTGCAAATGGAGGCAGCGCGGGAGAGTGTGCAGTTACACCAAGAAAAGCAGACGACGGTCTCATCAGCACCCAGAAGGACAGATACACAGAATGCAAACGGTCTGACAGAAGCCAGCACAGAGTCAGACGTCCCCACAGTGACTGTGAGGCTAGCAGAGGTGGAGAGCTGTGAAGATGAAGTACACAGTGGTACAATGTCAGAAAAACATGTGGAAATTGTGGGGGGAAATGCTTCAGAGACAGGAAAGAGAGTTATGGAGCTACAGAAGCTATTAGAGGAGGCGAAGCAAAGGCTGGAAGAGGAAGGAGAACAACGCTCTAGGGATGGGGAGGTTAGTTTTCATTTGATTTTTTTTTTTCCCCACTCAAATGCTCTAGGTAATTCTTTTCTTTGTTCAGTGATAGTGTACTAATAAATCTGGAGTTTGCTTTATATCAAACAACTCATAGATAATGAGATTTCATGAAAATATACTGTTCCTACTTTCTTTGAATTGTGAATTGTAGTTCATGGATTGTTCAGCACTGAGAGACTCAGAGACCTCTTCTGTGTACACAGGGTTATATACAGACAGAACTCCCCAGTCAAGTACAGTGCTGCCTTGAATGCTTATGGCTAAGGCTCCTGCAATGGTCTAATTGGTTGATGGTCTATAGTTTCCTGAAGCACAGCTGCTCATAATTGGCCCCATGAGACTTTGCTCTTAGGCTTAGCTATAGTAGGCTTTTAATTTGCTTATATACTATATTAAATGCAGTTTCCTTAAACTAGGAAAAAAGCTATAGATACAGATTAAAATTAACACTAATTTTTATCACCAGAGTAACAAGTACAAACTATATTCTGTAGTCTTCAAATATGATATCTGTTCCACTAGTAAAGCCATTTATTGAAACAAGAAATATAAGAAATATTAAATTTAACCTCTGTTCTCCAGGACTTGTGTGGGCTTTTCTCCCATAATTTCTTCCTAATACATATGCTCTGACATCATGCCTTTTAAGAAGTAAAAAATCTTCACATTAATGATATACTGAATTAATGTGGAAGAAGTCATTAGCTCTTACAAATTGTATACCTGTTGAGATTTCATTGTTCATGAGAAAAAACTTCTGTTAGAGATCTGAATGTCTTCTTAGGTAACATTCTGAAACCATGGTGATTCCTTACTGTACAGAAGACTTTAAGTACAAAGACTTTTAGTTTATATTGCAAAGAATAATAAGACTTGCTGCCTATGACATGTAAGGAATGTCTCGGGCATATCTGATACAAACTGGAAAGGTTTTGGATGGCATCCGTGTGTGTGTGTGTGTGTGTGTGTGTGTGTGTGTGTGTGTGTGCGCGCGCGCATGTGTACATGTATATTAATGACATCATTTACCTTCATTATCAGAAAATTGCTCTGATTATCTTCGTATAAAGTGATGGTTTTGAAAAAATGTCCTTGCTGATTTTAACAAGAAGTGGCCATTTTGTCCTTGATTATAGGCAGCCGTTTTTTTTTTTTTTTTTTTTTTAATTAGATATTTTCTTTATTTACTTTTCAAATGTTATCCCCTTTCCTAGTTTCCCCTTCGAAAGCCCCCATCCCTTCCCCCCTCCCCCTGCTCCCCAACCCACCCACTTCCTCTTCCTGGCCCTGGCATTCCCCTATACTGGGGCATAGAACCTTCACATAACCAAGGGCCTCTTCTCCCATTGATGACCAACTAGGCCATCCTCTGCTACATATGCAGCTGGAGCCATGAATCCCACCATGTGTTTTCTTTAGTTGGTGGTTTAGTCCCAGGGAGCTTTGTGGGTACTGGTTAGTTCATATTATTGTTCCTTCTATGGGGCTACAAACCCCTTCAGCTCCTTGGGTCCTTTCTCTAGCTCCTTCATTGGGGACCCTGTGCTCTGTGAGTATCCATNTCTGTATTTGTCAGGCACTGGCAGAGTCTCTCAGAAGACAGCTATATCAGGTTCCTGTCAGCAAGCTCTTGTTGGCATCCACAGTAGTGTCTTGTTTTGGTGGTTGTTTATGGGATGGATCCCCAGGTGGGGCAGTTTCTGAATGTTCATTCCTTCAGACTCTGCTTCACAGTTTGTCTCTGTAACTCCTTCCATGGCTATTTTTGTTCCCCCTTCTAAGAAGGAAGGAAGTATTCACACTTTGATCTTCCTTGTTCTTGAGTTTCATGTGTTTTATGAATTATATCTTGGGTATTCTGAGCTTGTGAGCTAATATCCATTTATCAGTGAGTGCATATCATGTGTGGTTTTTTGTGATTGGGTTACCTCACTCAGGATGATATCCTCCAGATCTACTCATTTGTCTAAGAATTTCATAAATTCATTGTTTTTAATANCTGAGTAGTACTCCATTGTTTAAATGTATTACATTTTCTGTATCCAGTCATCTGTTGAGGGACATCTGGGTTCTTTCCAGCTTATAAATATGGCCGATATAAACATAATGGAACATGTGTCCTTATTACAAGTTGGAGCATCTTCTGGGTATATGCTGGGTCCTCAGGTAGTACTATGTCCAGTTTTCTGAGGAACCACCAAACTGATTTCCAGAGTGGTTGTACCAGCTTGCAATCCTACCAACAATGGAGGAGTGTTCCTCTTTCTCCACATCTTTTCCAGTATCTGTTGTCACCTGAGTTTGATCTTAGCCATTCTGACTGGTGTGAGGTGGAATGTCAGGGTTGTTTTGATTTGCATTGCCCTGATGATTAACGACGTTGAACATTTTTTTAGGTGCTTCTCAACCATTTGGTACTCCTCAGTTGAGAATTCTTTGTTTAGCTCTGTACCCCATTTTTAATAGGGTTCTTTGGTTTTCTGGAGTCTAACTTGTTGAGTTCTCTGTATCTGTTGGACATTAGCCTAGGCAGCCATTCTTCGTAAAGCCCCATGGCAGCGTGGGTGTGCTTTCTCAACGACAGTGTTCTTCTCAACTTCCACTCAGACAGCTGCAGTGCGAACTCACGCCAGTGGAGATCGAGGACTTTTGGGTGGACCTGAAGCTCCTGAAGCTGAGTCAGTAGCCACTTCAGAACTTGACAGATATAAAGAAAGGACAGAAAAACTTGAAGAAGATCTTTTGGTAAGATGAGCAACATAGCTCCTAGTTCATTTTTATCTCTCTTCATTTCCTCTCAGGGCATTTCCTAGATCTATATCTTAAACTTTAGTAATAGGGAAAGCCTTTTTTAGATTTAAAGAGAAATTCCATTGAAACATTTCTCTTTTTTTGTTGTTTTGTTTTGTTTTGTTTTGTTTTGTTTTTTGAGACAGGGTTTCTCTGTGTAGCCCTGGCTGTCCTGGAACTCACTCTGTAGACCAGGCTGGCCTCGAACTCAGAAATCCCCCTGCCTCTGCCTCCCGAGTGCTGGGATTAAAGGCGTGCGCCACCATGCCCGGCACCCATTGATACATTTCTTTACCAGCAACTTCTTGTTTAGTTTTTCTGGGAATGACGGTTGGGAAGATGCTTCTTGTCGGTACTAGGTGAAGGAGGAGAAAGGCTCCTGTTATACAAAACCAAAGATTCCCATGAAAACAAGAACTGACAACATAGTCTCACCTCTGTGTAATCTGACCAAGCGTGTACAAAAGTGTGCAGAAACTGTGGGGCATTGAGAGTGATTTTCCTTCTCTGGTGCAAATTAGCATGGACGCATGAACCATGCTCCCCATATTTCCACCCCCAGCCCTGCTTCTAATGTACTCAAAACTTCTCTCTCTGCTGTTCTGCTCACTGTGTTGTAGGTAAAAGAAAACTACATAGCATCACTTCAGAAGGACTTAGGCCACGTTAAAGATCAACTCTCAGAAGCCCAGGAGAAATTATCGTTCTTCTTAGAAAAAGGAAATGGGACTGGAGAGCAGGAAAGCAGAAAGACTCCCATGCCAGAGCCACCTTCTGTTGAAGTAGGTGGCTGCTCTGGGCCCGCAGAGAGAACAGACAAGGTCAGCAGCAGCAATCAGACCCCGCAGATGCTTGTTAGAAATGCAGGGATTCAGACTGACATACAGATCGAGAGCTCCCAAGAAGAAGTCAGAGACACCATCAATCAATTTACTAAAAAAATGGAACACATACAAGAGCTGCATGCTGCTGAGATTTTGGATATCGAATCCAGACATATTTTAGAAACTGAGTCTTTGAAGAAAGAACATTATGTTGCGATCCAGTTACTGACTAAGGAATGCGAGACCCTGAAGGAGATGACCCAGTGTCTGAGATGCAAAGAGGTATCTGGTCTTCATACAATCTGTTGTCTACATCCTGCCATTTGCTTCCAACAGTATAAGCTTTTAAGATAAACATTTCAAAAGGATCTAAGAAATAATACCTATTTTTATAATATAATCATAATTTGGCATCTTCTTGTTGTGGAGTTAGATAAGGAAATTCCCATATGGTTTCAGAGCCTATTGTGACTTTGTAACTCACGAGTGTTCCTTTCTATGGCAACATCTATGAGGAGGAAAATTAGACTTGTTATATGTGTATTATTTCAGTATCACAATAAATTGATGTCTTTATTTCTCCCTTAATCAGAAACTAGTTATTCATTGGATCCAATATTTTACTAAATAAATTTTAAAGTCAGGTATATTCTGATTTTGTCTTCTTTAATTAGGGATCCTCCATTCCTGAATTGGCAGATTCTGTTGCTTATCAAAGTAGAGAAGTCTATTCCAGTGGTAAGTTGAATAAAATTCTAGAATGTCTAAACAAATGGAATAGTGCTATAAAGTATTATTTTGTCTACACATATGTAATTACAGATGGTTATTTTCTTAATTGTAGATTCTGAATCAGACTGGGGTCAAAGCCAGGGATTTGATACAGCAATAGAAGGCCGAGAAGAAGGGGAAATTTCAGCAGATTTATTTCCAAAGAAAATAAAGGTACTGGAGACAAAACCCCTTAGTTAACTCTGGCTGTGTCATCTGCACTGAGTTAGCTGCACTGACAGGGTAGTTCATTTGAAGTTCCGTAGAAAGGTCCTCTGTGAAGAGAGAACTGCACAGTTCAAAGGATCCCTGGGAGCCTGCGTCTAAGCTGCACAGATATTATGGTAGTGTGTGATAAAAATGGCTTTTCTGGATGCCTCTTGTAGCTTGCCTTTCAGCAGATTTTTGTCTAAGTCAGCTGGATGCTTTGAGATCATTTAGAAATGTGGACTGTGTACTCAGCCTGTTTAAATTGAACTTACTGTTAAGAAAAACAATATGATCACCATTACTATACCTTAGATCCCCCATGTAATCAAATTTTACCATCTAAGCTGAATGTGTAGTTTTACTCTTAAACTGTGTTCCCTATTTCTCCTTTGTAACTCCACTATGACCCTGACTCAAGCCGTGTGTATGTGTAAGGTGTGATGATGAAATCTATAGTCCCTGTAGTGTGTATGTGTAAGGTGTAGTGATGAAATCTAGTCTCTGCTGTGTGTATGTGTAATTATAGCAATGAAATCTACAGTCTCTGCTGTATGTGTGTGTGTGTGTGTGTGTGTGTGTGTGTGTGTGTGTGTAAGGTGCAGTGATGAAATCTACAGTCTCTGCTGGAAGCAAGGATGTTAAAAGCAATGAATGACCCACAAAGAATAACCCGTGAGCTGAGGTCAGTGCATCTGTTCGGGAACCATGAAGGTAGAAAGTCAGCTTCTTCCCTGGTGAAAAGTTTAAGACAAAGTTCCTTGTTTATACACCACACTTGATGTGTTGTTCAGCAATAGAAAGGGTAGTCCTTTGTTAGGGAACTGGGCTCAGTCTTAGTTAAATGACACCAAGAGTCATTCTCTCTCATGCAGCAGTGTCCCACAGTATATATGTGTAAAATTGTAGTTCATTTCCCATTTTTTGCTTGACAGGGTTATGAAAACAGACTCAAGGTGCAAGGTATTTCCCACATTATGTCTGTACATCAAGTCAGTGACTGATCACTAAGCCTAGAACTATGTTAGTCAAATGGAAGAGAATACTTAGACGTGACATTGACATTGACATTGACAGCCTTAGGATTGACTCACCGCTCCACAGGAGGCAGACATGGGGAGATGTTGGAATCCAGTTCTTTGTGTACAGTGGCCTTTCTAAGACAGTTGGGGTTGATGAAGCTACTTGTTTAATTTTGTCTGTCTTATTTTTGAGTCTTTGAAGTCATCCTTTTGCCTTCAATACTTTCTTTCCTAGGGGTTAGTGAAGGCTGTCCACAGTGAGGGCATGCAGGTGCTCTCTCTCTCCAGTCCCCTCTGCGATGACGGAGAGGACCGTTCTGTTCAGCAGCTTTCGGAATCTTGGCTGAAAGAGAGACAAGCTTACCTCAGTACCATCTCATCTCTTAAAGATTTAATTTCTAAGATGCAAGTACGAAGAGAAACTGAGGTATTCAAATATTCATCTTCTAAATAGCTGTACATTTGTTTAATGACAGTAATTCATCTTAAAGAGTAAATTATCTTTTTACATATGCTTCATGTGAATTAGTTTTTAATCTTTTCACATGTGAAAAATATATATTTTCTTGAACTTTTGAAGAATATATTATTGTTAGTAGTCTAGGATTTCTGGAACATATGTAAAGCATGCTTATTGGAAGACTGACTTTCCCGTTTGCACTTCACAGGTCTATGACAGTTGTCACCTCTCAGACTGGCGCGGTGAACTTCTGCTTGCCTGCCAGCGTGTTTTCATAAAGGAACGTAGTGTTTTACTAGCTACATTCCAAACTGAGGTGACATCTCTCAGCACTAGAGATGCGGATGGATTGTTAAACTCTCTGGAACAGAAAATACAAGAGCAGGTATCAAAACAAAATTATTTTAAAGAATCTTTTTGGAACAGTAAGAAAAAGTGGATTATTGATCTTCTTTGGAGTCTTGATTTAAATAAGAAGCTTAGCATTTCACAGAAACCACTAAGAATTTATAGAAGAAAACTATTACTTCACATGTTTTACCTTACATTACCAAGTGAGAAACACTGAAAATTTAATGAACTAATAGCCAAACGTAGGAAGTTAAAAAGTGAGGAACAGGACAGACCTAGAGAAACTAGAAAGATAAAGTTGCTGTGCGCTGTTGGCGCCAGGTCACATCCTCTGGTGCCACTGACCGACTCAGTCGAAACACACACCCGTGGGGGAAGCAGGGTCTTTTGGTATGCAGGAAGGCACTGGTCGCGGTGCGAAATGACAGACAGACACACACAGTAAAGCTATATGCGCCTGAATGTGTTTTACTATTTAAAGGCAGGCAGTTATATACAGAAAAACTGGCAATTAACTAAATTTTCTGGCACAGGAAAATACAAAATCAATCAGACAAAGACTTCGAAGAACAGGTACAGAACATCACATCTCTTAGTCAGAACATCCGTAATTACATCCGTAATTAAAGATAAACTTTCAAAGGTTCAAAAGTTCACAGGAACATTTAGTTAGGGTCCCTGGGTCTAAGCTCCATTGATGACTATCCATCTGTGATCCTTATCACCTAACTTCCTTCTACTGAGAGTCTTCAGGCACACTTTAAAACTGGTAACTGATGCTTTTTATACCAGAGTGTCAAAACCCTCTTTACCCACACATTTACAGCCATAAGAATATATATATTGTTGGGAGGTTATTATTCCAATGTATTTAAATAATAAATGTATAATTAATCAAAAGCAAAGCAGGGGATCTTCTGAAAGGCAATCATGGCCAGTGCTGTAGTTCAAAGGATGAACTCCTAGTGAACCTTCACACCTGGATGCTCGCACCTCTAAGCTTATCAAGGACATCTCGTAGGTAAAGGAACAGGTCAGAGAAGAGTCACACAGGCAAAGTTTGCCATGAGAATATTCAGCTCAGATCTCTCCAGCCAAGGAGTCTCACAGCGAGTTCCTTCTTAGACAGCCTTGTCATACAAGACCTTTTCCCTGTGAATATTACAGAGCTTCCGCCGGGATTACAGCTTGGCTATGCGAAATCACGGTGTCTAAGTGCATCTCCTGTGATACTCTGGTCACATTTTCATTGGCTAGTTGGGTGTGATCTTGTTTTCTGTGTGGTTGTATTCATCAGACTTGCCATTGCTGAACAGAGTATTTGCTGTGGTCAGTTTACCCACAGAAGGGTTTGCATACAGAACAGCTTACATATACCCCGATTCAGAGCTTTCAGTTTGTAGTCTTTGCCTTCATCAACTCTGGGCTATGTCATGGTACCAGGAGAAAGTGGCGGAGGCAGAGAAAGAATAAGGGGCTAGGGGCCAAGTATAACCTACAAAGATGTGTCCAAGGGGCCTGCTTCCTCTAGTGAAGCCCTGCACTCCTAAATTAGATTTCCAGAACCTTCTCAGGTAGGATCTGCTCCACTAGGATACAAAGTGCTCATCACGTGAGCTTGTGAGGATTATTTCACATTCGAACCACAGCAGCAGGTTTATTTAAAGTTGCCTGGTTATATCTTACTGTTTCATTACTGTCGAACATGGCCTAGAACAGTGTAAATTAAGCTTAGGTATTAACCCATGTGCGTGCATACACCACACACCCATAAAAATTGAAAAATAAAATATTGTAAGTGTCTGTCATTCCATTTTAGAAATACAGAATTACTGATTTTTCTTTGTTAAAAAAGTATCAAATTAATTCAAGACAGTAGTATATACCTTTAATCCTAGCACTTGGGAGGGAGAGACAGGCAGATCTCTGAATTTGAGGCCAGCCTGGTCTACAGGGCAAGTTCCAGGACATAGGGAAACCCTGTCTTAAAAATCCAAAAGGAAGAAAGAAATATTATTTAATAGAGCATCTGTCAGTATTGCTCACAGCTGTGACCCCCACTTCTCAGGAGGTTGACTGGAGGAGCACAAGTGTGTAGTAGAACTTTATCTCTTAACCTAAGGGGTTTTAAGGCTGGGATGTAGCTAAATGATAGACTTCTTGCCTAGCATGTGCAAAGTCTGCTTCCATGTTTGGGGGGGAACCAGGGAGAAATAGAAAGCTTGAGAAGTCCTCTACAGTAAACCAGTAATTAAAAATGCATTAATATTAGTGCATAGCATTGGTGTGCTCAGGCCTTGGCTTTTGAATACAATTCCCCCTTTAAAGGAGCTGTGGGTCCTTGGAGACTCAGGGTTCTGAGGCTGGAGCATGGGCAGTAGGAAGAAAAGCATGGGCTCTCCTGGACTTTCTCTTCGATGACTAGTAAAAAAGCTGATCACAGAATAAAGAGTATGGAAAAAACGCAGCAAAGCCAACCTGAAGCTTTTGCACTGGCCAGAATTTTAGAAAATATAAATATCAAACTAGCTGAATGAGATAGCACATGCCTTTAATTCCAGCACTCGGGAGGCCTAGGCTGGCAGATCTCTGAATTCCAGGCTAGGTGTTGTGTGACAATACTATTCCTGGGGAGACATGCAACACTCCCAGCTCCCCCCGAAAGCCTAAACTAAATGATAGTAAAAGATTATGAAGCAGAGTGAAAAGGTTTTATGAGGTCGTTTTCATGAACAGATAAATTAAAATATCATAGTAGAGTGCCTCATAATAAGTGTACTCCAAGGGCTGTGTCATTAAGGAATCATCTTTTATTAAACATGATTTATTTTATCAAGTAATAATCAGTGGTGGATGCTAAAGTTCATATGGAAAGATGTTAAATGATTTTTACCTAGTTATGAACTAATGCTGTAGAAGATACTTTCTTTTTTTTTCACAACTAGTTATTTGATATTTATTTTCTTGAAAACCAATTAATTGGTTGCCAATGATAAAATTTTTGCTTTTGAACAAAAATGAGAAAACCTCTGATCTACCACTTTGAACTTGAGATTCTCCAGTATTTTTTAAGACTTTTCTGAGGAGTTAGTGCTGCTATTAAGGTAATATTTTTAATATTAATTTTAATATTAATATTTTTAGATATTGCCTCATATTTTATTATGTTAACATGTCTGGGTAATTTAGGAATACCACTAAGCCATCTCTCCAGCCCTTGTTTGTTTTTTTAATTACAGTAAATACCAAATAAACAATTTTCTATAATATTAAAAATTTTTTTCATTTTTTTCCCATTTTTTATTAGATATTTTCTTTATTTACATTTCAAAAGCTATCCCAAAAGTTCCCTATACCTTCCCCCCCCCCCCCCCCCCCACTCCCACTTCTTGGCCCTGGCCTTCCCCTGTGCTGGGTCATATAAAGTTTGCAAGACCAAGAGGCCTCTCTCCCCAATGTTGGCCAACTAGGCCATCTTCTGCTACATATGCAGCTAGAGACACGAGCTCAGGGGGTACTGGTTAGTTCATATTGTTGTTCCACCTGTAGGGTTGCAGCCCCCTTCAGCTCCTTGGGTACCTTCTCTAGCTCCTCCACTGGGAGCCCTGTGTTCCATCCAATAGCTGACTATGAGCATCCACTTCTGTGTGTGCCAGGCACTGGCATAGCCTCACAAGAGGCTGCTATGTTTGGTGGCTGATGATGGGATGGATCCCCGGGTGGGGTAGTCTCTGGATAGTCCATCCTTTCATCTTATTTAGAGTTATGTGTGCTGGCAAGGCACAATTTGACTTTTGTTTTTGTTTTTGTTTTTGTTTTTTTGAGACAGGGTTTCTCTGTATAGCCCTGGCTGTCCTGGAACTCACTTTGTAGACCAGGCTGGCCTCTAACTCAGAAATCCCCCTGCCTCTGCCTCCCAAGTGTTGGGATTAAAGGCGTATCATTTATTTGGATATGTCTGCATGAATAAATAAATAAGTGTGGATACACATGGAGGTCTGTTATTTTTAACCTGATGTTCACTTGCAGAAGTTGCCTGCAATGAAGATACTTTCATTGATAGTATAACTCACAGTGGAGAATCCTTGCAGACAGCTCAAGCAGTCAGGCAGTGTAGCAGTGACGTCAGCAAAGTGCAGACCTGAAGGACACATCACTTTTTTGTGCTACCATTAAATGTATGACAAGAATCCACTCTCGGGAAGAGGTGGATCAGACCATCATGCATCTACTAGAGGAGGTGACAGAAGCAGAGACAGTGACAGGAGAGGCAGAGATGCAACAGTGCCACAGTGCAGGAAGAGTGCCACAGGAAAGCATTTGCAGCCTAGCTGTCAGTCACACCACAAATGTGACAGAAATGAAAACCTCAGTCTTGTTAATAACCTATACCTGGGCTGGAGAGACGGCTCAGCAGTTAAGAGCCCTGTTGCTCTTGCAAAGGACACTGGTTTGATTTCCCGCACCTATGGTGGTTCACCAGCCATCCATAACTCCAGTTCCAGGGGATCCAGTGCAGTGCCCTCTTCCAAACACACCTGGATGTGCATACATGCAGGCAAAGCAGTGACATAAAAGAAAAGCTATACATGAGTATTCATAAGTTTTATGTTTAATTGCTTCCAAACTAGAAACCATGTTCTCCAGTGGGAAATGACCCAACTGTGGTATAGTGGTACAATGAGTTACAACTCAGTAGAGGCTAGAGAGGTAGTTCAGGAGTTAAGAGTTAAGGGTCCTGGCTGTTCTTCCAGAGGACCTGGTTTCAATTCCCAGTGTGGCAACTCACATGTTTGTGACTCCAGTTTGGAATATCCAGTGCTCTCTCTGGCTCTCCAAGATTGTACTTGCTGTGGGCACATAAGCTCAGACAACCACACACATACACATAAAAGTAATTTTAAAGTAATAAAGGAAGATAGATAGATGATAGATAGATAGAATTATAAAAGTACTCAGTAGCTAAAAAGGAACAAGCTGTTGATGTCCTCTATTCTGTCTGCTATAGAAACTCTTTTTAAAAAAACATTATTTTATTAGATATTTTCTTCATTTACATTTCAAATGCTATCCCGAATGACCCCTATACCCTCCCCCCCACCCTGCTCCCCTGCCCACTCACTCCCACTTCTTGGCCCTGGCGTTCCCCTGTATGGGGCATATAAAGTTTTCAAGACCAAGGGGCCTTTCTTTCCAACGATGACTGACT